>NW_026623700.1:148957-216499 GCF_030028575.1 Malurus melanocephalus
GGGAACTTCTCAACTGGAGCAGCCATTGCATTCTTCATACTTCATGTTGTTTATTTTCTCAGACAGCATTTAAGAGTTATTTCTGMTATGGGTCATCTTTTTAAGGAGGCCCATTCAAAAATCAAACCAAATCGATTGAGTCATTTGAAGGAGAGGTGGGGGGGGGGGAAGGAAAATTGTTTTGCATTGATTAATTAAATTATAAACCATTTATTCTGTGATTAACCTCATTCTCTGTGATAAACTGAAGGGAGGGACAATGAGCTTTGACTGGCACTTTATGGTGGTGTTTTCAGCCCTCTGTTTTACTGGTTCATGTCTTACCAACGCTGGTCTGGTCACAAATGAGAGGTGCAGCATTAGGAGAATGCAGTGGGAAATGCAGGATCAGGTGGGGGAAAGAAAAAAGAAAAACAAAACAAAAAAAAACCCAAACCAAAGCAAAGAAACAAAACAAACAAAAACCGAAACTGAAAACACAACAAAAACAAAACAAAACAAAAAAAAACAACTATGAAGACTCTTTTAACTTAAGTGTCCTAAAACTAGCTTTGGGAGGTACAAAGCTCCCAAATGGGGATTTCTGGGTCAATTGCTGTTATTCTGTCTCATGCCCTAAACCCATCTGTTTATTTTCTGAGCCTACTTGCAGAAATTAATTAGAGCAAAGGGTGAAAGAGAATTAAGATTTGAGCTGTGAAACAGATTTTAATAATCTGTTTTTTTTTTTTGTTCTCTTTTTCATTCTGTTCCTCTTATAACGTGACCAGATTTGTGTCTCTGCAGCTGATGAATCCCGTTTCATTAGAAACCCTGTGTCCATTTCCCCCCACCTTTGAAGCTCCCCCTTTTCCACATTTGACTCTGTATTCCCATCATTATCCCTTTTTATCTGCCTGCATTTCTCTCTCTCTCTCACCCAGTCCTTCCAGGACCCATTTTTCCCCACAAGGTCTATATCAGCACAGTGCCACCGGTRCACGACATTCCGGTGATGTATTGCGCCCATACATCATCAGAGCAACAGGGTTTTGATAAACAGCTTTCTAATACATCATTAGATCATCACTGATGGCACTTTGATGATGTATTATATTAGTACATCATCAGAGCACTGTCACCCCGGTGATGTATTTATAAACAGATGGTGCTGTCATGCAAGAAAGGAGGGAAAGCAGGAGAGAACGTTTCACTGTTACAGCAGGAAATGTGTGCCCACCTCTCTCTGGATGAGATTAGCGACAAAGACCCTGTGAGGGTGTAATTGTCCCATCAGGTGTTTGGCTGGAGCTCTGTCACCCTCCCTGTGTCACGGCCCTGCTTGGCCAGGAGCACACAGAGCTCTTTGATGCACATTTTCATGTTCATCGTCCCTCAGTCATAAAGCCAGGGCTATTTGTCATTTTTCATAGTTGCATGCTCACAGGTATAATTAAATTTTATGTAATATAGGCATAACCAAAATGCTGTTTCTGACAGAAGGTGTTGTGTCAAATACTCAAGCTGRGAGGTGCAGTGGCAGTGGATGCACTGCTGGACACTCAGTGATCACTCCAGAGGTTCCCTTCTGCTGCTGCAAGGGAAAAAATCTTTGCTTGCCAAAAAAGAAGGCAAATTATTTTAATGGTTACAGATCTCGTTCTGTGTGACATCATAACAGCTAAAATAATTATTGATTTACAGTCATTATCAAGCATTTTGAAAGCTAGCTCTGTAGGTTGTTACAGCAAGTATTTTGTTAATATTTCCCCTAAATTACTGGGGTCAGCAACACCTTCATTTGCTGGGTTTGTGCATCTGTTGCTCATGTAATGTTTTGCTGAGTTGTATTATTTAACTCCTTTTGTTGAGGAACCTTTTTCATGTTCATTTTTCAGGTGAGGAAACTAAACAAGACAAAGACCAGGTGAACTGTCCAAATCACACAGATATTTACCCTGGGGCTGACAATCCCCAAACACTTTTAACCTCAGTCCAGCAGCACCAGTGATGCAGCAGACAGGTCAGTCTTACTCCATGATTCATTTTCAAGGCTTTGATTTGAGATGAGTGTGGTGAAATACAACCAAARTTTTTATCTGATGTTACTGTTGGATGCTTGTTTTGGACTTTTGCTTTTTTTATCCGAAGATATTTTCCAAGATTCCTTGTAAGATTAGTCACCAAAATGAAAATTGTGTCCCCACAGAAGTTTCCCTTGCAAATACAGTATGAGTGTGTGTGTATGTATGTATATATGTATATATATATGTATATATATATATATATATGAATAATTATCACAAAAACATATTCAAAATATCTAGCTGTACTTTAACATGTCAGGAGGTGATGTGGAGTGAGATTTTCTTTCCCAGCTATGCCYTAATCCTGTATCTTCAGATTCAAAAGTTATTGTGCAAGGGACTTTAAGGTCAAACAGATTCATTTTGCACTTATGGAAATTTCCCATGTTGAATTCTCGATGAATTGTAGATGAATGGAGGTTAATTTGTCCTTTCTGAGAGAGGAYATTCCACCAGAATTGCACACATGGAATAGGGAAAAAATGTTCGTGTTGGCTTCAGCAGAGATKGATCAAAAGGAACATAAACAATTTSCCAATCAARAGCAGAGACAGCATAATGTGTCTACTAAAATTTTATAAATGTCAGAGTAGGGCTTATTCCYTTCTTTGCTTTGTTTGCCTCAAGTAAGTTTTGTTCTAATTCTCATATTTCATATGACTTATAAAGTCACAGGTTAGAATTAATTTCAAGGCTAAATTTTGTAATTTAAACATTAAAAAATATTAAGAAAAACAAGAAGATACCGTAATATTAATTCCACAGGTGGAGAAGTGAACACAGAGAAATAGAATATTTTTCCCTGAGGTCCCTTAGTCTGTAATAGAGATCAGGCTGAGAGATGGGAAGATCTGATATGCAGATTTTCAGTATTTGGTTCTGGGGTGGGCTATAATTCCATCTCGCTGCTTGGCACAGGCACTGGAAGAACTGTGCGTATAGAGAGGAAAGAAAAAACAAATTCAATGTGTTGTGCAGCTGCATTTAATCTACATTCTGACTTGGGGAACACTAAAGCATTGCCAGACCCACAGGGCCCCCTCAGAAATTGKGTTCTTAAACCCAAAAGCTGGGGTGGTGAGCTCAGGCCAAACAGGGCATGTGCAAAAATCCCTATTTTATTTCATCATATTGCATTTTCCCAGCCCTGAAACCGTGTCACAGAGACAGCAGCAATGCCAGGACACATCAGGCTGGTCCAGCTGAGGGATACCCAGACCCCAGGCAGCTGCAGAGCACGGCATGCAAGGAGAGGCCAAAAATATTTCCTGCTCAGAAAAAGACCCTGAACTAGTGCAGTGGCTCTTCAGGGACAGCTCAGTGTTCCCAAATATCCCCCAGCTTTCCTCCAAGATGTGCTGCTCCATGCAGTTTTGGGGGTTCAGCCATGGGGGTGTGAAAAAGGGAGAACAGTGTTTGCTGGAGGTGGTGGATGTGTCAGCGATGTGCTGGTCAAACTGAGAACGGGACAAGTGTGAACTCTCATGAAATTCTCCCAAGCTTGGCAAAAGGAGAAGGATAATTTTGTCCATTGGAGGTAATGAAAAATACTGCTGGGCAATCCCAGTTTAGCAGCATTTCATGCTTGGAGAAGGAACCAAACCARTRCCAGAGTTATTCCTATTGATTCATGCAGCCGTTAAAAYGGAGAGCAGTGGGGTTTCCTTGTACTTGCAGTGCTTCAAATGGGGTGATGCCTATTTCTAACTCTGGTGGGCATTTTGCACTCACAAGGTCTCTCAGGTTGACTCCAGTCCATGAGCACTGTGTGATTATTCAGAGTGCAGCAGGGTCTGCATTTTTCTCAGCTCKTTCTGTGTAACACGCTGCAGCAGCCGTGGCATTTCCAAGAGGAGCAGGCAGGGTCAGAGCAGCAACCTGATTAGGTGGTTTTGATCACACCAACGTTTTTAGCTYGGTAAGGAGTCAGGGGGTGTTGCCTGTAAATCCCTCAGAAGTCAGGCTTAGGGGACTGCTGTGACAGTTATTGTAACAAAGAGGAATAACGTGATGTAGTGGAAACTGGTTCCTTTCAGGAGGAAATGGTCTTAATGCTAACAAAAGGGTCTCATAGGTCATTCAATATTTCTTTTTTTTTCCCCAATTACAGATGGTATGGTTATCTGGTGTAATATATGCATTAAAACCAACATTTGCTCAGTCAAAAAAGAAACTGCTGTCAGATATTTCTGATTTTTTTTTTAAATGGGAAATAAGGACATGTTTTCTTAATTAATGATCAATTCCCATGTTTTATGCAACAGGTGGATGAAAAGGAATCTGTTATTCCACTCATGCTTTAAAATTCCATTTATTGCACATCTTCTTCTTTAGGACATAGTCTACCTGCTGTAGTAAAACAGCTAACTGGAAAAAATTGGCTTCAAGGAGTTGATGAGTATAGGAGAATAAAGTAGTGCTCAGAATACATATTTTGGTCTGAAGGCAAAATTTTAAAGCACTATAAGAATTTCTTTTCAGTGGAAGGAGAAAAGTGTTCTCTGGTAGACAGAGGTAGACTACACCATGGAGTTAGAAGGGAGTAGACCATGCAATACAAACATTTCCCTTTATCTGACACTTTTAAACTCAGATTTGTGATGCTGTGCACATTTTTGGATGTTCAGTAAAAGATGTTGACAGACTGGATCAAGCTGAGATGGGCCCCAAATAGTCTGGGGGCTGGAAGGGAGAGAAGAGGGAAAGAGGCTCCTCTGAGAGTAATTAAAGGTGACTGAATTTATAGTCTTTCTCTGGAGTTTTCTTCTTGGATAAATCAGTCATAATCCACTTAAAAAATATTCTTTCCAAATGTTACATTGATTGATATGACCTAACATTTTCTTCTCATTTGAAATGTGAAGCCTCTCTTTTTTTGAAACAGTGAGATTTAAATGTGAAAGACCAAAAGTTTTTGGCATGTGGGCAATAGGGAAATATCTCCAAAATGGATATTTGAGATCATATGTGAAAAGATTGAAAAGACATTGCCATCTAAAATGTTCAGAAAATAAATCTTGGCTGTTTGGAACCAAAACTAGTTATGTGCAAAATGAAAGAATTTGTTATTCTCAACTTGTCTCATTTGGGTTTTATCCAACACAAGATAAAACTTGGTTCCTTCACCTTTCAGCAATTATTTTTCAATATTGATCCAGGCCAATGGAATARACTCCTTTCTGGTCTTTTATTTTAAAAGCAAAATAAAAGTGTTGGAGGCCCTTAAGTACTTTTTCGGATATTAAATAACATTTATATCAATGTAAGAATAAAGGAGTAGATCTGAAATGCTGGTCAGCCAACTGTGTGTGTTGAAATTATTAGTGCAAATGGAAATCATGCAGTTTGTTACTACAAATGGGACAGACAAAGGGAAATCATGCTTTCTGTCAGCACTGTGAAATGAGATTGATACTAGGKAGTGTTCCATTATTTCAAGATGCCAACAGTTTTGACAGTCCAATTGCAATTACTGGAGATAGTGGCTCAGCAAATTGAGAAGGAAATTAGGTTTGATCGCGTGAGAGAAAAGAGAGAGTGTCACAAAGAGCCCTCCCTCCTCCTTTTTAAAGGTATGCAGATTCRCCAGTGAGATTTTCCCTCAACAAAAGACAGAAAGGGGGAATAAAAAAAAATAAAATCATAAATCAGAATTCTCAGGCATTGTGAAAATCGAGGTGAGTTCATCACCTCCCCACAAATAATGTCCATAAATACTTTAATTAACGTGTTCTGCTGTTCTGTGGCACCTAGAGCCAGGTTCAGGCTTGCTTCTTGTGTCTTTCCTACATGTTCTGCCAACTCTAACTGCAACACTGAATTTTTAGTTCTGCTGGAGAAACTTCATCTTGACGAATCACTTTCCTTTTTTGACATCAGAGGGGTACAGACAGTTCTTATAAAGATCTTTGCAGTTAACTGGAAAACTTCTTTTTCAGAAATTTATTTGGGAGGAGATAGGAAGTTTGATTCCATGGTTGAATCTGAGCAAATAAAGGTGATATGGATGTCAAGATACATCAGGCAAATCCAAGTATTTAGGATTCTAACTGAGCCCCATACTTTGTGCTTCTGTAAAGAATAAAAGGAATCATCTTGACATTTCCCATGTCGTACCTTAAGAGATATTTTAATTGTTTTCATACTGGCATTGGTAAAAATAAAATGTGAAGATAGAATCTGATATTTGACACAAAAAGTGGGAAGCTCCCTGTAAGCCAAGTCTCAAAGCTGAAGCAGATGCTGTTTTTCCTGGGCCAGCTGAATTTAACACTCATTGCCATGTATTTAGGGAGGTTGTTTTCTCAGACTYGCAGAAGCCTACCATCCTGCCAATCAAAATAATAATCATTCACTTGTCCAAACAGAGAAAAATACAGTATTAGAAGCATAAAAGCACATTGTTGCATAACTGCATCTGAACTGCTGCTGTTGYGGTTCTGTAACTCATAATTTTCTGGAGAGTTTCTATGCAAACAYACTGTTGAGTGGTATTTTAAAATCTGAATTTAATGTTGGCTTTTGAACTTAAGTGTTGATGGTCAACATCTACTGTGTCWGACTGTGTGCTTAGATRTATATGGTTAGCAAACAATTTCACRGMTSTTTATTTCAAGCCAGGATTTATACATGAGGCTTGATTTCTTTTCATAAGTGAGCAGAGGATGAAAACCATGCAGAACTGTTTGAATTCCCCTCAGATCACAGCCCCCAAAGATTCCTGGAATGTGGTGAACCTCTCCTGAGAGTCAGGTTTGTAATGGCCAAATATTGTCTCATTTTACTTTTACCCCTCACTGTTAATTGTGGCTTCACAGGCACGGCCTTTCCGCAGTGTGATATAGGATTTTAAAAGCTAATGCAATTCAGTGGCCATACAGCAATTAGCAGATATTATGGTTTAGGAGAATACTATTAATTAACTTGGGAAAAGTACAGTGACTGTGATCCAGGTAATTGTTACGGGAAACAAAGAATGTGCTGGGGAGTTCCTGTGTCCCCACCATCAAAGAACTCTGCCTCGTTAGCTTAGAGTTGATTTGTTTTCCAAAAAGTTCTTCCTGAGAAGTAAAAAAAAAAGAAAACAAGCCACCAAAAAAGCCAGTGCTGAGCATCCTCCCCAAGGTGGAAGCAGATGGGGCTGAGGGTACGAAGAGAAACGGAGCAGCCGCCTGCAGTGATGTTGTTTGGAGAATGGAGCACAGAGCAGGGCTGAACCGAGGGCAGTTTCTCTCTTCTCTAACATCCCGTGCATTCTTGGAAATGAGGAGCTCTGACCATTTCCCAGTGCTGCAGGAATAGCTGTCTGAGGAAAGAGGTGGGCTTTAAATGTCACTGGGCTTCACAGAAAGGTSGTAATTACAACAGAATGCTGTGGGGTCGTGCAAGGTGTGAGAGTCCAAGGTGGCTTTGCTGTAGCGCTCCTGTAGCCCCAGKGACCCTTTTTCTGTAGAAATATTCTAATTCATTGCATCAACTGAGCCCTCCTGTCACCTTGGGGGTGGTGACACCTTGAAGGTACTTGAAAACCAAGAGCTGTATGCAGTTTCCATATCAGAGTTTTTGGGATAACTCTGCAGTCAGTGCCCTGAGTTGTTCTTCTGACCACATATTTTTCTCTGTGAGGAGTCAGACTTTGATTTCTGAGGCAGCAGCTGCTGTGACTGGAGGTGGAAACAGAAATTTCCTGGGCTGCAGCAGAGAAAGCAAGGAGTGCAATTCAACCAATGGATGCAGCCACAGCAGGGTTTTGTCAGACCAAGGCTGAGAGGGGGCTTCGTTTGTCTTAGGAAGGAATTATGTTCAGAAGAGGGATTGTGCAGTGTACTCTGACACCTGCAGTCTGCATCGCTACAGAAGGTGTTTCCTTGGTCACTGGAATTTGGAATTAATTCCTTAATGATATCAGAAAGTGGGTAATTGGYCAATGTTCTAAAAAACATGAAAAAATAATTCTGAAATGTGTGATGTAAAGTACTGTTAAAGTCATAATCAATTAAGATCCATTCCAAACCCTAGGTACTTGGTTTTCTTGCAAAGGTGACTTAGCCTGTCCTCCCAGGAGATAATATTCTGTCCAAATGCCTGTGTAGTAGGCAGAGTATCAACCCAAAATTGCTGTAATTTGTGGTTCCAGCACTATCCCCAACCAGCAGGGGATGATCCATGACATGTATGTGTATAAAGACACAGCTCTTGATGCTGTGTCAGGCTAACATCTGCTTGTTGACCTTTATTGACTTTTCTGTGTCAGGGATTTCCCTTTGTAACCTTTTTCCATTTATCTGCCTGTCCACTGCAGTGCTTGTTCTGAAGGATCAAGGGAGGGAGCATGAAATGCCTCCAAARAGCCATGGATAATCAGAATAGAGGAAATGTAACAGAGGCAGGCTTTCACCAGGTTTAGATAAAGGATGAGAGACTTGCAAGTGTGTATTTTTGGTTGTTTAATTTGTTAATGTAAGGTCTACTCTTTTTAAAGTAAACATTGAGAATCTTCCTAGGTRAGATTTATGCACATCAGTGGGAGGCTTGATTTAGTGACCTCAGAAGGTCCCTTTTGTAGATGTTTCAGTGATATTTGACAATCTGCTCTAAAAATCACCAAATTAGTGCTTTTACTGTCAACATAGTCCACCTGCAGATTTCTACAATGTGCAGAAGGAATAAAATTGTTCTGGATTAGGAGGGTTTATCAATAACTCTTGAGAACAATATTGCTAACAGATAGTGTCAGCCCAGAATGTTTGGCTCATTGGAGAAGTTTAAACACAGAGAGTTTTTTYYCCATATTGAATTGGTTTCAAATGYCACATTTAATATTTGTCRTMRTCTCTTAACCTTACATTGCTGGTAMCCCCATTGGGYTATCAGGAGCATGGATCTAGAGAAGRGATTATTCCTCTCTGCTTACAGCATCCATTGGTGTCTATAAMATCTGCATTTAGGTCCCACAACACGGAATGGCCCCAATAAACTGGGAGAGTTCAGTGAGCAGTTCCCCAGGTTGGCTCCTTAAATTAATTCAGAGCAGGTTTTTGTCGAAAAATTGGAATACCAGCTGTAATAGGAATTTTATGCTGAACTCCTCAATACTTTTTCATTTTAAATCTGTTTTCTTTCCTTTATTTCCAGGTTATTAAAGYCTAGAGTTACTTAATTTTCTCAGGTGGTATTTTGTTTATTTAGGAAAAAATTACATAAGCACTCCCAAAACACCCAGGCCATGGAAAAGAAATATATATTGATTTATTATGAAATTGAATGAACTACAATGTACAGATKATATACAGGGACAAGAAAATTGTGRTTCCTCAGCATTCTGATTGGCTGCTGATGATGTAATGGCACATTATTAAGCGATAATTGTTTTATTACAGTGTTTACAAGGAGACAAATGGTTTGTGAATCGATGCCCAGGGAGGCCACAAAACAAGTTGCTTATTGATTCACAAGCTGTTTGTACCAAAGTTTGCTGCTCMGAAGAGAAAACAAAACTAATATACTCCAGGGTGTATTCATAAGGATGAGAGTCTTGCAAGGATGGAGTCTGAATTTACATTGGCTCAACTCTGAAACATGCTTTTCTCTTTAAAATATTGACTGGAATCACACACCCTGAGCCACAGAAAGCATTCCACTTCTTTTTTGTTGACTTTCATCAGCCATTAWGTTGTGGGGTTCAGTAAACTAATTTGCATTTTATCAGTTTCTTAAGTCCTCTCAGGATACCTTGCCATTAGTTCAACAATTCGTTAAAGTTGCAAATGCTTTTCTAAGAGATTGCAGACCTTTAAATCTTGGTGAAACCACATTAGTAGGTGTATTTCTATTCTTTCAAATGATGGAATATTAAAGAGTAYAAAATTGTTGGCTTGCATCAACACRGAGTGCTGGATCAGCCCTTCTGTCTCACACACAGCTTTCACTAATTCCAGGAGCAGTGTGCTGGAATATTTACCCATGTAACCTATCACTGGGTTTCTGATTTTGCAGATCAGTGTCTTTAAGAATTCATATCCACAGACAAGTCACTGAAGCTTAATCAATCGCTGTCCCTCTGCTGAACAGACAAAACCCCATTTACGAGGAGCTGCAATTTAGCTTATGTGTTGGAAACCCTTAGGAAAGAGCTTCAGCAATGTCAGTTTAACTTGCAACTGAGATTAAAATAGGCAACACAGAAATAGATATTGAGCTTAAGCAGGGCAGCGTAGTGAATCACCTTAACTCAGCAAAATGTTTGACTCTTCATGGCTTAATAACACACTAAAAAAATCCCAAATCCCTCTTCTCTCTAAAGTCACATCACAGTCTACACTGAAGAGAAAGTTTCTRTAAAAATTAAGCCACCTGAAAGAGGAAAAGAGTTGAGTGACRTTTTGTACCTGAGCAATTCTGGTAGAATGAAAGTGTTTTTATTTGAGGCTGAGGACTGGCTGTGTTCCTTTGATGTCTGTGTTTTTCTTTTCATAGGAGTTGCTCACATATTTGAGGGCCTTCATAAACAGATGCTCGTGCTCAATGTTTGATCTTTTGCAGGCACTGTTAAGGGACTACTGAAAAAAAAAATGGCTTTATTGAAATGTCACGTTCTGTTTCCTTTAGAGAAGCTTTTAATCTAAGCAGTTTCAAGGAATGCATTAGCAGAAGAAATACATTTTTTTTTAGCACTAAGGGCTAGATGTGTTGGGTTTGACTGTGCCTAAATACAAGGAGGGACTTGATAAGATGCAGATATTCTCACAAATAATGTATTCCATAACCAAAACAGGCAGGATTTGAATGGCATCATCATGTACTGATCAGCTTCTCCTGCAAACTCCTCATTGCAATCAGCAGGAATCTTAGGAAGCTTAAATAGACAAAATAAAACAGTAAATTTCAATATGAGATGATAACTTGGGCTTTTTTGCATCCTGATATTTGTGCATAAGGTCCAGAGCAGCATAATTTTACTCTGGAGCATTTTAATTATTCATGTGCAGAGGCATTTTTTGGGATTAAACTTTTGCTTTCATTCTTATAGTTCCTGTATTTGTTTTGGGTTTATTGAGGTTTTTTTTTTTTTTTTTTTGCATACAGTTAAACCTGGTAGAATAATTCCAGCTTTTTGCTTCCTCATGAAAAATCAAATGTTACATATCTCTTCATTTTGGTTTACTTTAGTTCAGCATTTTATTTATTTCTGTTTTATTTAAATCTCCATGAGCAGTGCTACAACACTACTAAAGACTTTTTGATATGCTTAGACCAATTTGCAGAAAAAAAAAAACCAACCCAATTTGGGAAACTTTTCTAACAGTCTAAGGAATCTAAATTTTAGCTCATAAATACAGTCATCCACTAGCTGGTCTTGAGAAAATTACTGTTTTCATAGAACAAAGGGAGTAATTGTGAATTGTATTGGGCAAGGAGGTATGGGACTAAACATATTGTCTTCAAAAGGGGAGAAAAATTTTTCCCATGTTGCATCTTTYGTAAAAGTAGTCACAATCAGATTTCCTCTGGCCTGTTGTCAGTCTGCTCAAATCCAATATTCTCTCCATAGCATGGCACACAGCCACCCTCTTCTCCTTTGAATTTCAGAATTGTTTCAGGTCTTGCCTGCCTGTGACAGTAGAGCTGCTCTTTGTCTCCCCTGATGATTTTTTGCCTCTTCCTGCAATGCTGATTTAGAATCTCTGTCAGAGAAGAMAATTAACAACATCTTGAGCATTTACTTAAATTTAACCTTCTTCTTGTCTTTAGAGAATTGTGCTTGGTATATTGCCAGTTGTTTTCTTAATCCAAAATTTACGTTTTTCCTGTCAAGTTAGGCCTAGCTGATACTTGTCCTGCATCTTTAAACCAGCTTCATTTCCTTATCCCTGTTTCTGAAACCCATGAATGWGTGTGTTCTGTGGCCAGGGCAGGCTGCAGGTTTTTCTGCCCAGCAGCAGTGATGTGTCAGGGATGTGTTCCCTGTTTTGTGGGTGGATCACTGCCTGAGCCTGGCTGGGGCTGCCCTCTGCCCTCTCTCCCATGTGTGCAGAACAGCTGTTCCAGCTGTGCCAGCCTCCACAGCTGGTCCCACATCACAGGTGGAGCCCTGTGGAGCTCTGTGGAGCTCTGGAAGGCCCATGTTGGATGCAGGGTGTGTGCTGGAAGGCCCTTGCTGAGAGAATGTGGATTTGTACATTTTGGTTGTAATCGCAGCTATCTCTCAGATTTCCAGTCAAAGGCACGGGAGCAGGGTGAGTCACAAGGTGTCAACCAATAGAGTCACAYTTTTATAGAATCACAAAATGACACAATGGCTGAGGCTGGTAGGAATGTCTGGAAAGCCCGAGTCCAGCCCTCCTGCTCAAAGCAGGGTCAGACAGGGTGGGTTGTGTAGGGCAGTGTCCAAAMGAGTCTTGAATAGCTTCAAGAATGAAAAAAACTCACAGTCTGTCTGGGCRACATGTTCCAGTGTTCAGTCACCCCTGAGGGGGAAAAAAAAAAAAAAAAAGCTTTTTGTGCTGTTTAAATAGGTTATCTTGTACTTTGGTTTGTGCTTGCCATCTCTTGCTCTTTCACTGGACACCAGAGAGCTCTGTGTGGCTCAGTCCTCCCTGCCTGTGAATAAGGAATTGGTAATGACAGTGCAAGGGGGTTATTGATTATTTATYCTTAAAGCCAGAAAAGGGACAGGTCTTCAAGCTGATAAATAGACAGAGGTCAACCAGAGTAGTGCAAAATAAACATTGAAATGAAAGGTGCAGGACTTTCTGATGCTTGAGTTCTGCATGGCAAAAAACAGGTCGGGAATGGAAAACACATCCCACCGTGTGGCTGTGTCCTTAATGAGTTATTTGACCACAGGTAAAGATCTCATTTACACACCTCTATGACCCCAGGGGCATGGTTAGAAAGCCAATTCTTTTTGTTAAATAAAACCCTCTGCTACCAGATGGAACCACAAGCTTGTAAAAACAGTTTTCTGTGCTGCTTTCTTCATCCAGGTGTGGACTGTGTTCTCTGAAACATAATCCTATAGAAAYATWTTTTTTTTTTATGAGACTGTCACTTTTCTTCCTTAAGACATGACCAAAGCTCCTCTGCTGTTCCCATCAGCAGTGTGCACATCACTTGTACCCAGCTTTTGAAGCATCCTCTCATTGATCCTCCCAGTTCCAAGAGCTCGAGGAGGAGCCGCTAACAGCGTGATGCCTCTCAAGCCTGCAGTTGACACCAGTTCTGATGTTTGTCAAGTGACTGRCATGCATTGATGGGTGTATTTTAAAATTCCCAGCAACTATATGACTCGCAGTGTTCTCTATTCTTCCCTCTACAACAGACTGCTGTAATATTAATAAGAATCACAGGATTCCAAGGTGTGCTCGGTAGAGATATTTTGCTGAAACTTGATTTATAATACTAGGCGGTTTAATTCTTTTATCAAAATAAAGATCAAATCAGGAAGGACTGGATTTTTATGGAAAATGAGTGATTGCCAGAGTTAATCAGGAAAAATCATTAATCAGAATTCTTCCAGGTGTTTCACACCCTGGGCACAAACTAAACATGAAACAGAAAATAATGACATCTTATGTGATTTTTTGATGGAAAGAAGCATCTGTAATTTTCCTTTTTGTTTAACTTCACATTTTGAACTGATCTCAGCACATTTCAGAGTCCAGCATTGTTCCTGTTTATAATCACCTCTTGAAGTGATGGCAGTAGCACTTGGATTGACACTCCAGTATATATATATATATATATATATATATATATATATAAAAAATATATATGGTACATATACCATATGATATTCAGAGATGCAGCCAGTCAGAAATGCATCCATTGCACTAATGCATTATTATTTATTTCTAAACCATTAAGCATAATGTGATTTTTATGTTGGTTTATGGATATATCAGTAAGTTGTAACGACTTTGATCTCGTAGTTGTATGCTTGGGAAGTTTAGAAGGGGGCATGAAGCTTTTAYAACCATGATGAACTTACATTCTTAGCAGATGGGAAAATCAGGCAGAATTCCTGAGACCTGACAATCAAAAATAAATGTTTCATGAAAACTCTTGGGGAAACAGTGGAACACTAAGAATTTATAACCAGGCTCAATGATTAATCTCACTCGACAAATTTTTGTGGTCGTGTTTGATATTCATTCCTTTCTCTCCCAGATTTTTAAGTGCTATGTTTCAACTTCTAAAGATTAATTTGCAGTTTCTACAATTCTTAACATTTCATGCCATCTAAATGGCAGATTAGATCCACAGTGACAGAAAATTCTCCTCTGTGCCCGTGTGGTTTTCATTATGAAATCAGCCCCACTGTGATTCAGTACTGTTTCCTTCCCACGTTATTCTCAGACATGCAGTGCTGTGTTGGGCTGGTTCAGCTCAGTGTGTTTTCTGAAACTGCTGTTGACTGAGGCGTCATGTACAGGTGTGCCAAGAGCTGGATACGTTTACCACAGTAATTCTACATTTACCTTCCTTAAACTCCCTGTCTTCTCTTCCTCTTCAATGCTATACCTGAAATTCTTTCTCTGCACACCTCGTACAAAATATGTAGTGAATGTTAATTATTCTAGGTATAGTAATTTATAGTTTTCAACTATAATAGTAAATAATAGTTTTCAACTCAGGAATTCAAGCGATCCCTTTGTAATAACCTCCAAAAAAATGAAAGCTTGACATGAACTTCTTGAGAGCACTGAAGAGCAGCAGTGTCTCAGTCTCTTAGATCAGACCCTACTTCCTTCTTTTTGAATAACTGTAGCATTGCAACTAGTATTCCAGGTTAATTTTTGAATAAACAGCACAATGATTTAAAAGTTGCATTTGGTTTGTAGGCAAAAATAGGAATATCTGTAATAACCTCTGAGTGTGGTGTCCAAAATGGAATATTTGATGCTGAATCGAAGGAGACAAAAACCTCTCTGTAAATAGCTGTACCTACCGCCATGTATATAGATAGATATAAATATACAGGTGAAAATACATACATTTTGCCCTCCCAACAGGCACACTTCTGTCCCCATGAAGGTTTCTATAACATGCTCCTTTGGTATTTCCAGCCATGCCAGTGTCCCTTGCATGCTGAGCCAGCTSTGAGCTGCAGTAGGCTCTTTCCCAGAGGATTGCACTGACTGCAGCAGCAGCACAGTCAGTATTTCAGTGTCCTGTGATGGGAAGGAGAGCAGAGAGAAGCCATGGCTGAAATGCCTTTGCAGGGGCTCTTTCATCACCTCGATGGCAAAAATATCAATCCAATCTTGCCTGCTGGAAATCAGGCCTCTGATTATACTTCTTGCCCAAACACTTTTACAAAATGGGTAATATTTCTGATTTTCTGATTGAAATGAAATTTTCCTTCCCCTGCAGTTTTTATTTTATGCAGAATGYAGTGCTCTTGGAGCGGTGGGCCCTCTCCCTGCCAATGTTTTATGCATGCTGATGCCTTGCACAAGGCAGAAACAAGWAACTTAAACAATACGATAAATTTTACCCGGGCACAGATACAGGTCTTTCCTGGCTTGTCTATAAAGTGAAAAATATGGAATGATTTGCTTCCCCTTTAAGGAGGTTATTAGCTTGCTTGTATCTACCAGAGGAATAGAGGTGCACACAGTCTCCCATTATTCACCGGGTTTTTAATCTTGATCCCTGGCTCCTGCGATAAGTTATTGCTGGGGACTGGAATTGCTTGGGGAGTGATGCAGGTGCCTGAGGGCCAGCAAGTGGCTCTGTTATGAGAACTGGCTCTAATGATTAATGGTAGGATGCAGTGCACTACTGCTGACTTCACTGGGAAATACAACATTGTTAATTTTATCATTATAAACTCCCAGCACCGCAAGAGAATGTGTCTGCCTCCAGGATGGTGAATTTGATAAGAAGGCTTTCCTGATAAGATATCTCGTACTCCCAGGGAAAAGCATTCATGTTTAATCAGGGAGTATTTAACTTGCAATCCAAATGTTACCGAGTAATATGTACAGGTCATTTWAAATTTGTGCTCTACAGCTCAGGTCACAACATTATAAATGAGTTTGTATACACACTGAAGAAAGAATCAATATTGCGCTGCTCTTTACAAAGACTGTCATAAGCCAGAGAAACTAAATATTTTTTCACTTGAAAAGGGGACAGACTTTTTAATGACTACTAGCACTGCAGACAAATACACACAGAGAGCCCAGGAACCATCCTGTAAAACACTCCGCAGCTTCCAGCCTTGCTGGTGGCAGTGTCTGTGATTTCAAAGCAAACCACTGAGGACAAGAGGGATTGAATCCTCTTCCTATTAATTATATCAAACAGGTTACAGGGCTAGCATGCAGTGCTGGGCTGTGAGAACAGTCCTGAGCATTCCAGTTCGTTCTTTAGGTGTTTGTTTGTGGGATCAGCACGGGCTCTGCTGTCTTGCAGAGTACAGTTCATTTTCTTCATGGTAGTTTGTATGGTGCTGAGTTTGGAATCAGTGATGGAGGCAGAGTAAACAGACCTATTTTGGTTGTTGCTGAGCAGTGTTTTCACATCCTTGAGGCCTTTTTTTGATTCTCACTGTCCCACCAGGAAGGAGGCTGTGGGTCCATGAGGAGCTGGGAGGGGACACAGCTGGAATAGCTGGCCCCAAGTGACCAAAGGGACACTCCACAGTACAGGGCACCGTGTGTGGCAGTGAAAGTCACAGGGAAGAGGGAGGAGGGGGCTGTTCCCCCAAGGTGAAATTTCTCCTCTCTCTCAGTAAATAACTATTTTATCCAGAGGGTTTTGTACAACCTTGGTGTTCAGCATACGTGTTTCCACAGCTTCACTGCTCTTCATAGCATCTCCCCCCAGTTTAGATCCTTTCCTTCCGTGCCCTCATCTCCACAGTCCCTGTACCCTCCCAGCTCTCTTTTTGCTTCCAAAAGCTCTTGAATGATGAGTGGTTTATTTATTCTGTTTGTCTGTTGCATGTGTTTCTACTATGTGGGTTTTTTTCTCTCTCTATATTAAAATTTTTCAGGCTGTGGTCCTTCTGGCTTTTCAAACAGTGCCTGGAACTGTTTGGCTGCTATTTTGTAGCTCTTTAGGCCATTCTAATACATATTATGAAGACTTTATCAACTTTGTTAAATTTTCCAGGAAGGCAATATTAAGAAAGTAATGAAATTATTTTGAAATAGTGAATAACTTTGCCTTTTCATGAAAGGTATTCAGGCTAGGAGTTATGACATTAGGAAGAGAACAGCACTTGAAGGTAATAAGATGATTTTTATGGAAAACCTAATGGGGTAGTGTCACTTAGCAGGTCATTTTAAACCTAGGCTTGTCTTGAAACTGGAATAACAATATAGAGCTGGGTGCAGGGTGTCGTGTACTGTGGCTCATGGTCTTTGACTCTGTGCTCTGCATTAATCATTCGATCTGATTCTAACAAAATAGATTTTGATAATGTAGATATTACACCTTCCATTTGTTTAAAGTTAAATTATTGTTGTTGTGTCTTTATAACCTTGATGCACTCAGTGACACGACACACATGGGTGGGAGAGCTGTGCAAACTGTGTACTATCATTCACTGGACCAACTGAMCAAAATACTGCAGTGACAGAACATGTCTGGTTCTCACTGGTTTAGATTTACAGTAAGTTTCTTTTGTGGAGAATTTTGATATTTCAGCACTGAAACAAGCGCTGCTTACATACCAAGGAACCAAAGTTACAGCCAACCAATTTCCAAGCTCAAGTTTTGCCATTTCAGGTTGTTTCCTCAGCCCTGATCTAAATGCTGCAGCATTTGCTGATCTCACAWGCCCTGGCAGCAGGATCAGGGGCAGGTGGGTGTCTATCAGCTCCAGCATTCACAGCACAGAGGGGATGGCAGCTGSTAGGAGCAGCTCAAGTTAAGTAGATGATGCAGTAAAAGCATGTCTGTGAGTGGATAATGGGAATGCCATGGTGAATCTCCAGAGGAAGGTGATCCACAGCAGWGGAGATGGCTCAGAGCTCAGCAGAGGTGAGCTGGATGTCCATGTGTGCAGACAAAAGCTGCCCCAGCACTCCCCGTGTCCTGCACACAGCTCTGCCAGCCTGGGCACATCCTTTGGGCTTTGCTGGAGGTGCAGTTCGGGCATTTGCACAGAAGGATTGTGGTTTAGCAAACAAGTAGCAGGGAGAGATAGCTGATGGCTTCAGAGGAGAATCTGAAAAAGATGGAACTTTAGAAATTGTCATGAGAAAAAAGAATCGTTTTGAAAAGGGAGTGTTTTGGGTTAGACCAGATTTTGAACCACCTATATCTGGTGTGAGAATAAGTGCCAGTGCAATGACCTATAAACAGTTGTATCTGATCAAAAAAGCAGAACCKTTTTAAACTCATTTTTCATTTGTATGATGTTATACAATATACAGAGCCATGAAAACTCAGGCTGGGATTCTCTACTCCATTGTTTGTACCTCAGTGTCCAGCTGCATTAAAAGGATTCTTTTTCCCCTCCAGCATGCACTTAGCTGTATCCTCTTTGTTTTTCTGCCGTATCCTGAAGCAACAAAAATCAGCCATGGTTGGGAACGGAGCACCAGATAGGGTAGGAAAGTGCTTGGAAGCAATACAGAGAATCTTGTGCTCTCTGTCTGAGGTCAGGTAAAAGCTCGTTTGGTTTTGGGGCATCATCTTGTTTTGTTCTCCCCTTCTCATCCTCCCTCCTGCCCCAATCCCCAAACCAGTCATATTGTCAGAGCCCTCTGAAGGAGATTTATTCTTCTGGAAGGTGAGAGTAGTTTAAGTGATGAGTTCATTTAAATCTAAATCTCTCCCTCAGAGGATGTCTCTAGTGTCCTTAAGAAGAAAGTTATAAAGCRTTGTTTACCTCTGACAGCTTTATTAAGAGATTAAATGTTAACTTTCATGCCACTCGTGTCAAACTGGTGAGCTGGGGAGCAGCTAGTCTCTCCCAAAGCTGTTGCCTGATTCAGTAAGGCTGCACTGGTTGGTRCCCAGGGCACCTGTGCTGGGTGGAAGGCATCCCTTGGCAGAAGGGATACAATCAAAAGTGTGCTGGCACAAAGAAAAGGCCTGGATGTAGTAAAGAATATCTGAACCATGGCAAAAGTGTGTCTCTCTTAGGTTTAAGTAAAAGCTCAATAAAGGAGCACCTGAACAGAACACATTGATTGGTGTTGAAGCTCTGGCTGACTGAAACCAATCCTGGTTTGGGAACTAAGGCAGCACCTCAGGCTGCAAGGAGAGTGTGTCTGTATCACTCACCTACCCCTGTGTGTCTGTGAGCTCGGATACCCAAACCCTCGCTGGTTATTTCACAGCATCTTCTTCTTTTTCACAAACAGGAGGAAGAACAGCTTTAGTTCAACCCATTCATTTCAGCTAATGCACTTGGAGGTGTTTTCTGCTGCAGGCTAGGAATGTGAAAACAGCAGAGCTCAGGCACCAAATCGTGACCAAATAATGCATCCCAACCCTTCATCTTTCTCCTGTGCTGTGCTACTCAGTCTTGTGAGGACTAAGGGGTTTAGGAGTATGAGGATACCTGGATGAATGGCGACAGAGGGCTGCTGTGGAGAGGCAGTTTTCCCTCTCTGAAACAAAGCTTTATCAAAAGCTGCCTGTCACTGCATGTAAGCCTTGTCCCTGCAGTGCCACATGCACGGGTGTACATTGTGCATGTGATACAGGATCAGCAGAGAGGCAGAGGTGATGCATTAGCACCACAGCATCCTGGAGACTCTTGGACAATGGCAACATTTCCTCTTGTCCAAAGCACAGTTCCTTGTTTAAACAACAGCCCAAATTCCCTTGGAGCCTTATTCTCCCACTTTGTRTCTCATAAAATACACATAAGTCTCACAAAATTAGGGTTATTACATGTAACCCTTCCCAAAASACAGAAAATCCCACCAAAATTGTARCAATCTTTGTCCASCACCACAAAACTGWGAAMATGGATTTGGAGGGAAGAGGAGAATCAGGATCTGAGTTAATCCTGGCTACAATGWTCCAGCATGGTTCCAGGACTTGCTGCACTATTAGAAATACCACTCTTCCCCTTTATTTAACTGACAGGATCAAAGAACACATCCTAGGTACTCAGAATGCTCTTGGGGGTATAAGATATGGTATAGAATTTGTTGGATTGTCTGCTCAGGTGTCAGAGTAGGTGGGAAGTGCTGCACTTGTCGGTAGGAACAGATTTGATCCAGTTCAGAGGAGACAATAGACACTGAAATGCMYTTTCAGAGCCCTCGAGGCTCCTGAGGGACRCTGCCTCTGCCAGCTCAGGTGCTCRTGTCCAGCTGTGCAGGTGACAACGTGCCTTGTGGTCAGCACAGTGGGGAMAGCCACACCAAGGGTATGCAGGGAGAGCTCAAACTCTGAATTTCTGCTAAAAGGAGCTGTGCTTTTGTGAAACTCTTCATATTTGATAGGAATGTTGAGAAATAGAAGCGTGCATCCAGCTCAAAGCAGTCACAGATGTACTCTATTCTTGGCAGTCAGGCTTTGTGATCTGCACGAGCAGCTTTGCCATATTCTTTTGCACATGGGTAGTTATTGTAGCTATGTGTGAACRGGAGTATGAAAAGGGAGTGAGATATGGAGTTGTTTTTTTTTTCTTTTTCTTTGAGCTAGCAGTGTGAARCCAGGGAGCTGTGCTCTGCTCTGTGACAGGCATGTTCTGGGCTGGTGTGTTTGTGTGCCACAAGGAAACTGCAGAATGACAAGCTGAGATAACGTGATAAAGAAAATCATACATGATTTTGCTGCTTCATACCCTGTGGTGAATGGAAAACTGACTAATTTAGTTATCGACATAAAGAGATTTGACATCTTGGGTTTCATTTTCTACTTCCTCGTCTGAAAAGCTCTTACACCTCTCAAGGCATCTTCTCATCCAGAGTCCTTTACAGAAAACKGAGAGAAATCATTGCTTCTAGGCTGTGATTCCTCTGCCTTATTTCAGATGAGCCTCTTTGGACAGAATTATCCCCACTGTGGTAAAAGTGTCACTTGTCTTCCACAAGGACAACTCTGTGAGGTGTCAATGCTCTGTGAGCACCCAGGGTGAGGTCAGAGGAATCCCCGAGTGACTGAGCCAACACAGCGGSAGGATCCACGTGCTGGGCTGTTCAGGTGCTTTTCAGGTACATCCAGGTGTCCCTGGAGCATTTGTTTTCTCTTCTTCCTGCATCCCTAGGATGCTTGCCAAGAGTTGTGCTGCTTTGTTTTCCGCTGAGCGGAGCTGCAGAACGCGGCGCTGACCCTCCAGCCTGATCTGTCGAGAGTTTTGTGTGCAAACTCAGGACAAAACTTACTTGCCCTGTCAGCATCCCCTGCCCTGCTGAGTGTYTAGAAGCAAATGTGATGAAGAAAGTAGCAATGCAATTAGCAGAGGCCGATAGATGCAGGAGCCCAGAGCCRGTTTGAGGCGCTGGCTGTCGATGCGGCCCCGACGTGAGCCGTGCAGTTATTGCGGGTCGATGGCGCTGGCCTGGCTGCACTAATGATTTCAAGTCACTCGTGATGTGCTGTGCAAAGCACTGCAGTCAGCTCACAGCCTTCCTTCTTGCTGTGGGAGGTTTGGAGGCTGAGCCTTTTCTCCTTGTTCCAGTGACTTGCTGCCTGGAAGCTTTGCAGGCCTTGCATCCCTTTGTCTGCTCTRTCCACAGAGGAAAAATAGAAAAATAAAAGTCTGAACCACAGTACGTGTGCCTGTTTGGATGGAACTTATCAGTTTAATTTCACCTCTCACTGTAGCGATTTGTGAACTCCTAATTTAAGGAAAATCACTGCTTTCAGGGAGACCCCACTGTATTTTTACATAATATTTTGAAGATTTTTAGAAAATAATGACTTCCCACATTTGGGTTCAAACACTGGGATGGTCTTTGTCACACAGCTTGCTACACTGTGAAGATTAGATCACTTTTAAACAAAGATCAGATGAGAACATCTGGATTTGTGTTAATATTAATGCCCCACAGTTGAGCTGCAGTTCTCTAAACAATAACAAAGTTAGAAATCTGTGAGGAGCACCCGGGACCTATGGCCTGAGGATTTAAATTCTACACTTTGTGTAGCCCAAGCACAATTTAGTGGTTCATAATATTTGCAGGAGMTATTCAGTCTCCTAAGATTCTGTTCACTGTGCATTAAAAAAAAGTTTTGGGAACTATTGTCAGCTACTTTTGCAAACAAGATCATTGTTGTTTAGGTTGCTGAAATACTTTTTGAAAAGTCCAGGGCTGTGACAGAGGAGAACTGTGTGCAGGCATTTCATGTGATTGAGCAAAGGTGCAGAAGAGAAAGAATGTTGTAGGTCAGTGTGATCCTGTTTCAATGTAATGCTGTTCCATAAAAATAAAAAAGGCTGAGATAATCCTTGATAAACCTGAAGCCGTTTCAATGAAAGGTACAATAAGTCCAGTCCTGTTCACACAGGGGTTTTTCCATAGTTTCTGAAATTATAAATTTGGAAGAGGGAACTTCAAGRTTAGAAATTTTTGCTGTTAAAACAAACAAAAACCCCTTTATACCTGGCCATACTAAGCATAACATAAATAGGTTGATCTGGGATTGGAAACCACAAAAAACAGTAAAATGTAAATTACTTGCCCTTCCTCAATCCACCATGAAATCCACATGTTGATGGCAGCCTAAAATTTGAAAATAGCAGTCAGGATGATGTGATTTTCTAAAGACATGGTGAATGTAATTCCTACTAGTCTGATGTACACTAGAAGCTAGGTTTGAGTTCAAAATCAGTTGATGGATGGGTAGAAATAGGTGCATCATGAGAAARTGCCAAAAGCCCAGTGGCCAGACTACAGCTTTGGGATTTTAGCTGCAGATTTAAAGTTAGCTCTGGGTAGGATRTCCTCAGCTGAGGGGAGTTAATCCATTTAGCATGAAAAAATAAACCTTAAGCTGTTTGAGAGGGTGGGTTGACTCATCACCAAAGCTGTACCTTTGATTTCATTGTGCTTTGTGGCACTGCTGCTTAATTCTTTTAATTTTAAAGTTTGTWTCTTTAGGAACTGTCTCATCTACTCATGGTTTCTATCTGTTATGATGAAAATGTTCCATTCTGAATGCATCAGCTGAGTCTGATGGAGCATTAATAGTTTAAACATGCTTACTTGAAAATATCTAGAGCTACAAATGAGTTCTCCTTCCCTTCCCCACAGCAACATKTCCACCAAAGTTTCAGAGTTTACACTGCAATAAATTTCAGTCAAATCCCATCACAAACCAGAAATCTATATCAGTCCAGCTTTATTAACTCTCCTGTGCACCCAGCTACTTCCTTTAAAGTGAAAGGCAACCTCTAAAAAGACATTGAAACATTAGAGGAAACCCACACTCATGTTCCTGGAACCGTACCTGGACTCTAAATAAAATTACTGTCTTGGTTTACWCTTGTCTCTCTGCTGAGGATGACTTGTCTTCTCTGCTAGAGAAGTTTAACAGCAAAATTCCTAAGCTGATATTTTTCTTTCCTTTACTAGCAACATAACGACCTCTCTCCCAGCTTGTAAGAGTCAAACACTTCTCCAACTCGCTGGCCCCAAATTTAACATTTCTCTTTCCTCTGGAAACCTTTTACCCCTTTGCTGAGTTTGGAGCCAGCACAGCTTAATCTCTCTCAAACTCAGATCTGTGTGAAGTGAAAGTGAGAACACAGGTGCGAGTGGAGCTTTGGTTTAAAATAGCAAACAGCAGTGAAGTGGCCRCTGTTCATTTAGGAGGAGATAACAAATGAGGCCTCCCAGGAGCAGCAGYGCTGCTCCTCACTGTTTCCCATCTAAATAAATGATCTAAATAGAGATAGCAATGGTAAACAAGCAAATTCTACWGATAGCAAAAGTATCAGGGAGTAATAAGCCCAGAGCAAACAGCAGAGAGTCCAGGGGGCTTTGATCTGCAAATGCATAATTGCCAGTCTTTCTGGCAAAAATAATTAAGATAATAAGCACAAATAAATGGGAATGAGMAGCACTGTGTTGTACAGATGCTTTAGCAAAGACCTTGAATTAAAAAAAGAAACTGAACCTTGACGTAAACTTTAAAATGAAGAGCTAACACAGCAGACTGCTCCAAAATACCCAGATCTGAAGGGCTGTTGTTTGGAAATGTGCACCATTACAATCAGAAATTTCTGAATATGARCCCCATTGTGACTAAACAGCCTGCCAAAATTAAATGAAAGTTTCCTTTCCTTAAGTCTTCTATTTTTTTGCCTGGGGTTCAATTTACTTAAGTTATTTTGTTCAAAATACTAGAACCAATTTAGACAACTATGAACAAAAGATAGTTCTCTAATAATCGATATTTTGCTATGTGGTTTTTTTTAACCTTTTCCATAATACCATGAGGTAAGTAGGTACATTCTGCTAACTTTCCCCATGCAGCTGTTTGTTGTAAATGCCTCTGGAAGCTCAGTCTCATAAGGAGTTGTTTTTCTGACTCTCTGATCACTTTCCTTTCATGTGCTGGCCTTCTTCTATTCCTGTTGGGTGGTTCTTTTTTGTGAAGGGCAGTCAAAATGAAGCTCAGTGGTTAAAAAAATCCACGAGCAGTAGCATTGAGAAGATTCCAGTTACAGTTATTGCTTGGCATCCAGTCATATGAAGATAAATTGTATGATCTTAAGAAATTCTGTCTCGATCGTGGAGCATCTGAAGAGATTGGGGAAATAAAACAAATCTATGCACATTTTTGTGAAAGGCAGGTGGAAGATGATTATTTCAGAAGCAGAAGGGGAACAAAGCTCCTGCTRAGCTGTGTTGTGGAGTTTTGTGTTATCCTCACTCTTCCTGAACCGAGTTCTTGTTGGCTGTGTTGGTGTGGTTGGGCCCCTACAGAGGAAAAGAGAATTGTTTTCCTCAAAGAAAAAGGATCAGCTAAAGGAAAATATGAAAAATGCTCTGATAACATGGTCATTAAGAGAGGAGTGAACTAGGCTGGGATAGAGTGACTGAGAGCATTTCTGGCAGGGTGTGAGTGAAGTAATTCACAAAGTCAATGATTCTGTGCTCAAAGTGATCAAAAGTAATCTTATATTCTGCATTTGTAATATGAAGGTAAGAGAGGCTGTTGGATGTTTGAAAAAAAAAAAAAATCAGCTTCACAATAGGGAATTCAGTGGATTTCTGGTCAGAAAGGGAGAAGCCTGAATGTGTTGGCCAGCAGAGATGGAAGAGTAGGGAAAAAGTGAAGTAGAGTTTTGCTGAATACCAAAGTATTGATTTGCTGATATTGCAAGATTTTTTTTTACTCCCCTGCAGGCTGAAGGCTGTCCTTGTTACAGTGAGGAAAATTCTAAGCAGCTGTGGAAATCCTTTGCCAGGGAATAGCCCCAGAGCTGACACACAATGCTAGGGAACAAAATGTGATGCAAAGGACATTTCTYGATTTTGTTGGAGGGCTTTTTTTKGTTAGTTTGAGTCTTTTTCTTCAGATTGGGTGGTATTGGCTTTTTTTTCCCCCACAGATCCTGAATTCTTGAAAAGCCTCTCATTTTTTAGCATTTYTTCTCTGTGAAGAAACCTCTCTGCTCCAGCTGACAGATTTTAACTGGTGTTTGGTGCTCTGGATTTAGGATTTCAGACTGCAGATCACYTCTGATTTGTGCTGCATTTCCTTTCTCTCCCACTTCTGATATGCTCTTGAGAACTCTGCTTMTTTCAATGTCTTCAGAAGCCCCTCCAGCAGCCTCACTTTGTGTGTGCAGTAGAAATCTGTGGTATCACCCAAATAACTGATAAATAACAGAAAACTGATAATGGTATGGTGCAAAGGGGAAAAAATGCAGCACAAACTTAATGAAAGCCATTGTGATAATGACAGCTATCAAAAAATTACTGCAAAATGCATTAGAAGAAAGTTCTTGAGCTTGTTAGTATGTAATCAGCAACTGATAGCATTTTTCTCCTCAGTGGCATTGGTGGGTTTGGCTGCCCTTGACCCTCCCTTTGAGCAGAAACCACAAAGAGCAGCTCACAGCTCTCCTGGCACTAAACTACTATAGCCCAGACAGATTTGAGGACTGAGAAAACAGCTAATTGTCAGAGGTCAAGAAAAATAAAATTTTATAAAGTATGTAAGTGTAAAACTTTAAAAATAACATTATTTTGGAGCATTTTAGTTTTCCTTGAAAATAAGGKGTTCTTAAGCATTTCTTATTTATTTGTATTGTAGTTGTGTCTCAGAGCTGGTGTTGTGGGCCAATGTCCTGCTGTGCTAGGAGCTTCAGRAACATCAAACAGAGAGAATCAAATGGGTGAGGAGCAGAAAGAACCTTGGTCAGGCTCCTCTTGTCATTGTTGGATCCTTTAGGATCAGAGCAGAGTGACAGTGACAGGAGAGGAGGTGACTTTGCTGTTAATGGGTGGACGTGTGGGCAGTCCTTTCTGAAGGAAGACTCTAAAATTGAAAAAAAACCCCAGTTTTAAAACTAAAGATTTAGAGCTTTTCACTGATATATGACCTCATTAGAGTATAAGGGAAGAGATAGGTAGGATATAYACTTGCACAGAATTCTGTAGCAGTGCTGACCTGAAATATTGAATGAGCACGGACCATCCTTCAGTTTTCTTTAATTAAAACAAATGCATTGAGGGCGCAGTGGTGTAATCCATCACTGAATTAATGGGAAGGAGGGAAGCTTCAGCCCTAAATTCTGTCTAAGTACACTAATTTTCCATTTTATCACCTTCTAATTTTTACCTAATTGTTTTGTGGAGATGTGTTTTCTCCTCTGCTGGTGTGCCAATGCTGTGTAGAAACCACCCAAGCTGCTGGCCTGATTCCAGCACGTGCCCTGCTCTGTTGTTCTGGTAATTAATTTATCTACAGGAGGAACAAAATCCCTCAGCTGAGCAAGGGTGGATTTGCACTTCACAAAACTTCCCRAGAAAATAAAGTTGTGAAAGACTTTTGAAGTGTGATGGAGCAGAATCTGGGGCAGGGGGAGGAACCAAGATCCTCTCCCCGATTCCTTGCTGTGCTCATAACCCACATAGCTCAGGGTGTGCCTGGTGCTCCTGCTCAYATCCACCAGCAACTCCATCTGGGTGCTTGTTTTGGCTTGAGATAATGTTTTTAGAGAGAAATGTTATGGAATAAATGGGTTTTTTTGAAGTGAAAGTTTGATAATTTATTTGTTAATATGCAACAGACGTTTGGGTGAATGTGGAGAAAAATGGTTTGGGCATAGAAGCAGACGGAATATAGGAATAGAGTGTTATCATAAAATCAACTAAGGACAGTGCTTTATTTGTGAGTCACAGAAGAAGCAGGGGTAGATCCCGCACTGTTTTGCCATTCTCATCTCTGATATTAATTATTGCAGCCTTTAGAAAAGGTGATGATTTTCCCTGAAATGCAAAATGCGATGTTGTTGATAGTGTGGGGTCTGAGTGGCTCCTGTGTCTGATGTGGTACAGGGCCATTTGCTGCCCGTGGTTGGTGCCTCTGGGAAGCCTTAGGAAGAGAAACAAAAGACTTCTGAGTCAATCACAGCATGTCCAGAAAGGTTGCACTTCCAATATTTAATGACTTTKCCTCAGCTGAGGAGTGAGAGCTGTACCAAATTATAAAATTACATTAAATAACCTTCACAGATTTCTTCAGTCTTTCTAATCTTATGATGTTTTCTAAAAATTATTCTTGGAGAGGTTTTTTTTCTGCAGATTTCTGTCCCATTGCTTAGCTAGAGCAAAAATAGGGTGATATATAGCATAACTAATTAGTGGCTGTGAGATAAAAAAAAAAATTTGCACTCTACATTTGCATCACACAAGGTTAGACCTTGTAAATTAGATGAAACACCATTAATAATCAAACAAATGAGGTCAGATCCATTGTTCTTTTCATTCTCTCCACTTCTGTTAAGATAATTTTACACTTCTGCTCCACAATTGAACAATTATTAGTTTCCTAAATGCTACATGAGTTTTGACAAAACAAAACCCTGCTGAATCAAAGTAAGTAATTTTATATTCAGCAGAAATTATTTTCACATTAGCCTGCATGAAATATTATTCAACCCAATTATCAAAATATGTGGACATGTATAATAAATAAGATACAGGGAATCTAATACTCTGTGACACTCCATCAGCAGTGTTTTGCCACAGAAATGTGTAATGATCTTCTCTGTGTCCACCAAAATGTGGGGCAGGAAGGAATTGCTTTTCCCACTCGAACTTTTGATGTGGTGGGAATTTGTGTCACCGGTTCTGCCCAAAGTTCCTGGTGGTTTTTGYAGGGGAATATCCAGCCCAAACAGATTCTGCCCCTTTTTCCTCTAAAGAATTATTAGATCTGGTCTAGGTTGGGTTGTTTTTGGGCTTTTTTTTGTGTAAGTGAGGAGCAGCGATGACTCTTCATGAAGGAAGTAGATTTTACTAGTGGTGGATTACACCAYATTAATGGTGCAATCTAATATGATTTATCCCCAATATTTGAGTACCTAGATCCTTAATCCACAAGAAACCAGTTCCAGGACTGTGCAGAGCTGYTTCCCCAGTTTTATTACCCCAGAGACCCCGTGCTGAACGATGTGACACCTCATTCACAGCCTGAGGGAGAGGGAAGGTGTTATTTCCTTTTATGCAGGGGAATATAATTTTACCTGCACAAATTAGCTRTGTGTTAGGAAGCTGTGGATTTGTTATCCCTGCCATTCCTTGCCTTTTTAATGAAACCCAGTTCATGYTCACCTTCATCTTCCAGGCCTATTCATTACTGTTTTATTTTCTTGCTCTAAAATGTTCTGGTAGTCCATCCTTCCTTTCTGGTTAATTATATTTGCTCCACATGTTTCCACTTTTGCCAGTTCAGCACCTCTGGGAGCGAAATCAGCTGTTGAACACTCAAGATTTTCCTTTGAAGTATTTTATTTAACATAGTTGGACAGCCAGAGGACGACAGGAGAGTCAGGATGAAACAAGAAAGAATTTAATGGCCTAATGTTTCTAGGCTAACTCTTCCAGGGTGATGCTTCACTTTTATTTCATGTGATGTAAAACAGTACTAAAGTCAATCTGCTTTCCTCCCTCTTTTGCCCAAACCCATGTTGTTATTCTCCAATTATCTTTTCTTTTCCTCTTGAGAATTCTTTCTCTGAAAGTTTTATACCAAGCCTGTTTTGTTTTATGCTTGTCCTCAAATCACTCAAATCTCAGGTCTTAGCAGTAATTATCAATATTTCTTTAAATTTTCACTGCATGTTCAAAACAAGAAAAGCAAATTACCCAGGAGACTGAATTATAAAACAACTGTAATGGCACAGAATTACATAAGGTTATACATTAAAAAGAGGGGACTGTCAGAGCTCTAGATCTACATGGAAAAGTAAAAGGGTCTAGATCTTAATTTGCTGATTTCTTTTTCTGCTGATAAAGCTGTTCTTTGCTTATAGTACTTTGAAAGTCCTAGAAAAGTGTCTATGCAGTTAGTCCTAAAGGGAAATAGATTTAGGAAGGAATTAATTTTAGTGAGTTGCAGCAGAAGATTTTTGGGACATTTTAATTAGACTTGAGATGAAAAGCATTGCCAGGAAGCAATTTACCTTTGTTGTGGATGTGTTTTGTGTATTATCGAGTAGCTTCACCCTTTGGAATGTTAACTTTACGTAGACTCAGCACAAAGGAGTTTCATTTTCASACAAGTGTCCTGCTTCAGATCTCCTGGACCCCTGAAGCAAAAATGTGAACTTTTTCTCTAAGGAAAGTATTAAAATCTTAATCCATTTAGTTCTTATTTTGGTTTCTTTCATATGTCAGTAGCCACAAAGCCACAATTGTTTTGGTTTTGTTTGTTTTTTGGTTTTTTGTTTTGTTTTTTTTTTTTTTTGTCAGTAGCCACATAGCCACAATTGTTTGGTTGGGGATTTTTTTTGGTTTTTTTAAGAAAAAAAAAAAAAAAGAGATTAATGATCTTTGGTTTTTAGGGCAATTAACTTTGCCAAGATTTTAATTCATTAGAAAAGAGCAGAATATAAATGTCTAAGAGAGGAATGGAGAATTCAGTGCTCTACTCAYTGTAAGTAGGCTGTCTGCCTGGTAATGTAAGTTTTGTGTAGATATCAGCAGTCAAATCCACTATTATACTCTGTCAGTTTTGTGGGGCTTTTTCTATACAGCCAAGTTTATCTGAAACAAGTCTTCTGTGAGTAAAGCTTTCTGCATTTGTGCATTCTGTGGGTGGCAAAAATGTCTATGAGGTGTGAGCTTCAGGGGATTCTGGCTCTTGTACCAGTGAGTGACTTGTGCACTGCAGCTTTTCTGTGTTTTGGGGGGTACTTTCTCTACCTAACAGCCCACACCCACAGAGAACACAGCAAAGTAACTCTCATTACACTTTTTTTTTTATTTTTGTCCTAGTTGAAAATAACCAATAAGTTCCAAAGTTGCCAAGCTAGTCAAGCTCTCATGCCAATGCAGTATCAGCTGTACCCTTTAACAAGATTTATTTCTGTRTGAAACCTGGCTAAAAATGAGCTTTACAATGTGCTAGAGATCAGCCCAGAGAAGTTCATGGAACCTTTTCATGTCTGAGCTGTAAACCCTTGTAGGCTGATTTTGATATTGAAAATGCTGTGACCACCTTAATGTGAAAGCCTGAACTGCRTTGTTCTAATTAGAGTTTACCTTTTCATTTTACCAGAATTCCACTGCTGAGCACTTTGTGTAAAGGTTCTGAAAGAAACAGAGGATTAAACACTCATATCACAGCTTAAGGTCCCTTCAGAGCCTTATTGACTTTTGTAAGTTCACCTACTATGGACCTGTAGAGGGCTCAGAATCCTTAATGACAGCTATGGGAAGGAATAATTCCCTCATGGGCAAGCTGCCCCAGCTAAGAGACAGTCCAAGGCATAAAAGGTTGATTTTGTCAAACACTGTATTCCACAGGACAGTTTTATCCATGCTGAACATGGTGACAAAACGACACAAGGGACAGGATGAGGAAGGGAGCAATATGGGGAGACCGCTCTAAAATTACATTAATTAATATAGCTTGAGATTACATTATGTGTGACACTAACAGCTGAACTCCCATGAATAATAATAATTCAGTCATCAGATGAAGCTTAGGACTTATTAAAATAAATATATCTCCCTGAGAAATACTGTCTTCTCAATTAGAGATGCAAATATTTGAGAGAAGTCAAGTGGTCTTGTGTGGATCATACAACAGATAGCAACAATTAAGTGTACTGGGGTTGGCTGCCCTCTTTCATAAAACCATAAAACATTCCTATCTCAATTAAGGAATTTTTGCATGATTGCAAGGAATTAGTCTTACTCTACAAAAATCTAACTTTGAAAGATCATGGTCCTGGTTTGTCATGCAAGTGCCCTGGCTTTACTTGGATTARAGCAAAAATTAGAGCCATGGTTTCMAAYAAATTTAAACTTAYCTCCAACTCTTCTCTTTTGRTWGAATGAAAACTCTTACAGACATAAAATGAAGCRTGTTTAAGAGCTGACAGTGCCTAAACAATAAATAGAAACCCCTTCATTTCCCCTACAGTAGCTGTGGTTTCCATCAGCAGGTGAGAAGGCATCCACAGAAGCCACGTCATCAATTGTAAAAAGGGGTAGCATTCAGCTGARCTGGGAGCTTCACTGAAGGTTTTATGTTCTAATGCTCTTAATGCATCTATCTTCCCCTCTAGTTCCATTTTATCCCCCTAATCTGACTGATTCTTGGATAATTTACTCAGCAGAACTAAAACCAGCTTTAAAAAAGTGATCAAGGTTGGGAGAACTTGCACAGGGAGTTGCATGTCCTAAATCGCATTAGAACATGGGATTTTGATCCTTAAATTCAGCATAATCCTGCTTTACAAAGAGCTCCAGTGGCTTACTCCAGAGCAGCAAGCCAAGATCTGTATTTCCCTTTCTTCCAAGACACACCACACCATAATTCCCATATAAATAGAGATTCCTAATATTGTCTGACAAATGGAACTGCTCTTTTCCATCTGTGGTGGCCCCATTGTGTGCACACAGAGCTTCCAAGAGCCCTCACAATGGTGTCAGGTGAGGCTCACCTGGGGTGCTCTATGACAGACTGCCTCAATCTGTATGCACATTTACACCAAGCCAGTGAATAACCTGTGACATTTCCCATTTCTGCACTCTTTGCAGCCCAATTCTCTTCTTTTSCAAACCTGTTCTTGTGCATATGAAGAGTAATAAGGCTGCTAATAAAAAGYAGTTAATATAATATATAGCAGGAATAGCGAGTGTAACTCGGAGGAGTGTTTTTTGACACAAGAGCTTTTTACAGCTTTGGGCAAAAATAGATTAATACAGTTTTATTTGTCCTTTTGTTTTTCTCCTTCAGTCTCAGTCTAAATAGAGCCTTGTGACAAAACTTCTATCTCTAATCCTGTTTCTCTTGCTCTCCTGTAGGATACAACACTCGTGTTCATATCAATATTTCTGTGCTTTGACAGTGTCTCGAGGTCAGGTGCCAAAATGACCAAATTGTTCACTTCTGAAAGCACTTGTATGTGTTGTGTTTTTAGTCAATATTTTGTTCCAAAAGAGAAGTTTTTAAAGATGCCTCTCCTCTGTTGACTCAGAGAGGMATCAAAGGTCGAGGTTGCAAGGTCTGTGTGCAGAGACTTCCTTGGTAGCAACATCATCCATGGTGCCCATGCRGTCTCTTCAGGTGACTCTTAATTTTTTTTTTGCCATCTGTGTTATTCCAGTTTTCATGAGTATCAGCATGTGTCCATGAGGTGGGAATAATGTCATCTAACAGGAAAAAACCCACCCCCAGTCCTCCTCTTCTGAGGCAGCTTTCTGTTAGCCTGGCTTGCAATGTCTAAGGACTACATTGTCTCAGTGATAAGAGTGCAGCACTAAAACCCAAAAACCATTTTTGGTTGTGTTTAGTGCAAGCAGCCAGCGTGTGTGGATTGTGTGATGCTGTGCTGATTGTGGCTGTGTCCTTGATTTGATGCCTTATTTTGCTCACCTGAACCAGAGGCTGAACAAAATTCAGAGAATCCAAAGCAGTCTTGTTCGTTGCAGAATGAACATCCAGGGCAGTCCCAGCCCAGCAGGGGCTGCACCCACAATGGACAATGGCTCACGGCTTTTTCACCCTTTCTCACTTTTGTCCATTTGCACATCGGGATTTGCTGAATCCTCCAATTGCAGCTCAGCCAATGCAGTCATTCACTCCAACTTGGCTCCCCCAATTCTCTGTTGTTTCCATCTCTTGGGGCCTGGCCCAGGGAGGTGTCCTTGAGTTTGGGGCTGCAGAGGAATTGTTTTGTGTAAAAATGGGAGAGCAGGAGCTCAGCACTSTCTGTGGAGTCTGGAGTTAAACACTGAAGAATCWCAGGGGTACAGAGACAGGRAAATAGAGAAACTGAAATCCTGAGGCATMACCCTCACTGTGGGAATTGCTCCTCTCCTCTCCACCCCTGCTGGCACACTCCTGGCAGTTTGGTTGCTTGCTCTTGCTCTGACCTGAGTGCCTTGAACKCTGCAACCTGAATTCTCAGAATCCTCTTGTCACTGAAGTTCTCTCCTCCTAAACCATGGAAGAATATGAGAACATTCCTCAGGAGCTGATGTTGAATGGGACTGAGACAAGGCTTTGTCAAGGGGCAAATGGGAAAGACATAAATTTGCCAGTTGCTCCTTGCCTAAGGAGAAACCTCTTTGATGAAGCACAGCCTGATGATTTTTCCTGTTGGTTTACATTGAATTTAATGCAAGACCTTTCAGAACTGTTAACATTTACTTAGAAAAGACCTCGTAGCCCTGATCCTGTCATGACATCTATATACTTATATTTCAAGATCCCCACAGGAACCAGGGGGCTTTAAATGGAACCCACTTTCACAAACATAATTATAGGTGTGGGCTTCAGAACATATTTTTGTTCAGTAGCAAGATACCAAGAGACGCCTACACTATCACTTTTTCTGCAGTTGGATCTGTGGTTTAATATTTTCATAGAATAGGGAATGATTGAGAGTGGGAATTGCAGATCAGAGGAGAGGTAGTGAAATGTCATTTGTGTTGCATAATTTGTACTATCACTTGTCAACAGTGATCCCCTTAATGCCATCCCTTTGACAGATGAGCAAAGCAAGCTTTTAGAATTCTAAAGAGTAAAAGCTGGGATAAAAAGACAACCATGTTTGATTCCCTTCTGCAGTTCAAAGGATTTGAAAGTCATGACACTGGTTATTACTGTGGTCTTTAGAGAGATGCACAGAAACTTAATCTAYCTAATCAAACTGTCTCAAAAGATAAACCAAATCAAAACTTTTACCTATACAACTCCTACTCTGCTTTGTTGGTTTTTTTGCCCCCTCAGTGTTCATTTTTCACCAAGGGGGTAGCATATTCAGTATATTAACAATATTAATTAACTACTTTACTGCTACTAAATGCATTAGGTAGTCCTGATGTCAAGAGCCTGTGTTTCTAAGGACTTCAAGGTGCCATGGAAAGATTTTAACTGCAGTGACAGAGATCACCCTCAAAGTCCTGCAGGAAAGGTGGAAAGTTTGGTGATATTGTCATGAAAGAAGATGCTGTTTCATAAGGTGATTTGTTACAGTAATCATCCTTGTCCAAAYCGAGTGGGAGTCCAGCAAAGGGAATCTGCAGCATGAAATCCTTGCTCAGGATTAGGRCTGCTTTGCAGAGAGGTGAATTTATGTGCAAAAAGGCTTCCACCACCATCAGTGGGCCATGGGCTGAGCTGAAGGAAGCGCTGTGAGCACAGGTGAAGGTGTGGGCTGCAGTTAATGCTGGTTTAGAATTCTGCATGTGAGCTGGAAAAGCAGAATAATGTCCTTAGAAAAATGTTGGTATGAAGATGTACAAAATATCGCACAATTGCTTGTACCCTACATTGAGAGAAGGTGAAGATTAAAATGAAAGGATGCCTTTAAGGCCTAGAGGATGACCAGGAAAAGCTGATTTATTACATAGAATCATGAAGTTGTTCCTGTGGTACAGGACCTTGAAAGTTCATCTRTTSCAACCCTCCTGCCATGGGCAGRGGCATCTTCAGGTTGCTCAGGTTGTTTTGGGTGATGAAACTCAAAGAACTCTGTTCCACTTGGCCAAACAAGAGCTATTTGTGATTATTCTTTCATGACCATGACAAACATAAATGTTAGTACCAAGCTAGAAATACAAGTACAAGATCATATTTAAAATGACCAAGATTACCAACAATCACAGAACCAAAGCTCTAGACCTCTTAGAACACAAAGCAGTGCAGAAAGAAGCCTATTTTTCTCTAGACAGTATTTAATAAAGTCCATGTAAAATGGATGGATGCTCGCAGTGTATTATTTGCCCWATGTTCATACACTGTTATTAATCCAAATGGCAGAGTTATTGTCATTTCTTGTTAAAGGCTGAACATTTCCTTTGTCTTTGGCTTATTATAGCTGGAGTGGGAGTAGTCTCTAGAGCATCAGGAGTTGTCTGCTCCTAGTGCATCAGACACTGAGCTTTTAAGCATTCTGAGAAATTTCTGAGGCACATTCCTACAGTTTTCTGCTCATCTGACAGATTTAATCCAATTAATGGTACCTGCAGTCTGTTTTGCTGGGRCCACTGGGGCGTTTTGCCACTGTGTGTAAATCATGGATCACATCCTTAGGCTTCATTACGTACATGGAACTTTTTAGGTAAAATATGAGTTTGTCCTTGCAGTCCTGGGGCTGTGGCAGGTCCTGGTCCTTGCCTGTGCATGGAGTACCAGCTGCTGAAACTGGGATTTGTCTCTCAGCTTCAGAAAGCTCTAACCTCAGAGAATTGCCACTGCCAGAACCCATGTAYCTGCTCACAGGATTGGTATCAGATCACATCCTGGCCAAAGTTTAGATGAGATGGATTTCTCTCTCTCAGGCCCTATGTCTCTGAGAACAGTCAGGGCACACTTAGGCTTCAGGAGGGCAAAGTGAGTTTCATGGCAGGACCAYAGAAATTAGTTATGAAAATAGTTGTTCTTTTCTACATGCTAAAAACATTTTCTGCTGCTATTTTCTGAGTTGTTTCTAAGTTCGAACTCTCATGTGCTGTGCAGTAAATTACAAATCACATCTCTGTAAGAGACATTCCTTTGCAACTCAAATGGCAGCTTAGTTATTTACACAGCTTATAAGAATGAATAAATAAATCGTGGAAAGGGCTAGAATCCTGCCCACTTTATTACCTCCTTGTGCCTTTTTTAGTTGATTCTTTCATCAAATGATAAATATTTCTAGTAAGTTGTAACTGAATAGCAAAAAGCACAGCYGTGGTTTCTTCTATTTAAGAACAAACTTCATTGACAATATTTAGAGTGGTGTGCCCAAAACATTCCTGGCTTTTAGCCATTCCATTGCTCTGGGCTGCTTCATGTGTTCATTAATCTTATCATTAATCTTATCTTTGCCAAAGTGATATGTTAATAATTAGCTGGAATTGGGGAATTTGAAGGGCTTGGGGGCTTTGAGCTTTTAGGATTTAGGGTGGCAGGTTTTGAGAATGATCTTGAAGTGCTGACTAATTTGGGGAGTGGAATGATAAATAGTGGAAAAATATTCAAAAGAATTTCTAATTTATATCACTTTTGATTGGTAGTCATGAGGGATATTTTCAAAGGTCAATAGAGAGGTGGAATGCATAATTAAATACAGATTATTCAGTGGAAGATTGGAGGTTGAAATATGAGCAGGTTAAATTTGTATCAATAAATACTAAACACAGGATGACATTATTTAATTTCAGTCCAGATTATATATCACTCTTCAACAAATGAAAATGATGTATAACTGCAGCTCCAGAGCTGCATATTAAATGTAAGAGAAGGAGTGAAGATTTGATGCATGTGATTCCAAATACAGAAAGACAACAAAGTTGAGTATAAAGAGGACTTGCACAGTGTATGCGTGATTTAATCCAAATATTATCTCTGTGTGCTGGGGAATCTGCTAAAGACTTGAAATGTATGGAAGATACAGGAGCAGGCAAGGTCTTTAATATCCCATATTGGATAGCTCTAGTGCATATTGACTATTGAACAAAAACATATTTATTTAATGGTGATCTTTATAAACCAGATTTATYTGTGTAGTTTGAAGATGATTCACTGTTGCTCAAAAATTCTGTGGAAACAGAATCACACCTCTAACGTGCCACAAATTAGGGGTGTCAATGCATATTTGCAATTAGAATTCATTGCTTGGAGATACAGAGAGACCCTAAAGAAACCCCTAAGCAGAATCCAATTTTAAATATGTTATGTTTTAACGAAGAAGTTATTTCATTGGCAAGGCTCTCATCTGATTGATCCAAGCCACAGAGCTCTTTTATGTGTACCACACTGYTGTAAACAAAGTGTTTTAGGAATGTGAGATGGGGTTTGTGGGGAGAGGCAGTATCTTTTATTAGCCTGACKGATAGTATTGCCTGTCCTTTCCTCGCTGTTTCCACGAGTCTAATAAGTAATATTAACTACAAGCCCAGCCTCAAGCTTATCCATACCCAGGGGTTTCATTTCTGTGTGTTATTTACTAGAGAAATTAAAGAAAAAATAAACAAAAATTAATTAAATTCTTAAGCTTTAACCAGAAAAGTTATTTCTGCATTATTTCACAGAATTTAGCATTCAAAAAAAAAAAAAAGAATCTTTTGAGAACAGTGACAGGAATGGCAGTAACAGAATTTCTTACTAATATTGGTGATTCTTGATGGAATCTTGGGAAGTGCTGCTGCTGCTCCCCAGTTTTTCTGCACAACAGCCCCGAGGAGAAGCTGGAATGATCAGAAGCAAGCACTGAACTCTGTTTTTAATTGGTAGAGTTATCTTCTGCAGCCACACTACCCTGGGCTGTCCGGGTGCTTTCCTCCCTGCTCTTCTCCAGGCTGGCAGCTCTGGGTGCTGTCTGCAGAAACAATCTTCCCAAAGTGTAATTTTTCCTCTTACTGAAGGCATAAATTTAAGTAAAAYGGATAGTTTTTCTGCTTGTAAAACCCTGAATAACTGTTCAGTACTGATTTACCCATAACCCTGCTGGGGGGAAGGGGGACTCGGAGCTGAATCTGCTGGGTTTATATGGACACAATGAACTCAGTGGATCACCCTGAGTTCTGGAGAGCTGAAAACCTTCTGTCCTGTGATGGAGAATGGCCTGGTACCCCTAGGGCTGCACCAAGGAGCTGCCATCAGCTCCCTCAGCTCTTAGCAGCCAGTGGAAATCCACTTCAATCCCATGGCAAACACTTAGGCATTCGATTTTCTTGTTTAGTTTGATAGAGATGGCTCAAGGTTTAGCCATGACTCTGCTCCAAGCCTTTACAGCACTGTGCACCTTCTCAAAAAAAAGAAAAAATTCAAATATAATTTCTTAACAGATCAATGTCTACTAACAAGGTCCTGTAGATTTTTCTGCATTGTTTAAGGCTCCTGATCTAAATTCCACCTCATCATCTTTCAAGGCAGGAATATTTTTATCCTGCTGAGGCTTGCTTTGGAGACATTTCTTTGTATACTTTTAATAGGAATGCCCTCTTAGTTTTTGTTTTAAAAAAAAACCCCAAACCTGTGGGAGAAATGTCATATAGTTACTTTTAGTCTAACATATGTCTACTTTTTGCAATGAATGTAGGTCTTTTCTATCTTTTGTTCATTCTGCTCAAACTATCAGGCASTTCCTCTAAGGTTTTTTCCTGTGCTCTGTCTCATAAAAGTAACACAGCTGAGTGTCCTGCATGAATGATAGAAAAATTATGTGTGTAATTTGCAGCATTTTAATAAGATCTTGTCTATGACTAAGAATGTCTTAATCTAATAAGATAACRTGTAAATTTGTTTCCTTCTTAGTGATTTTCTCCTTGAAAGTAGTTTTAGAACAAATCTGTAAGTATAAAGTGGAAGAAGGTGAGATAGTACATGATGCCAAGTATTTTTTAAAACAATTGCATTAATAATAAAGATTGACAAAAAAAGAGAAGAAAATACCTGATTTTCGAGACCTGTGTCTTTGTGTCCTGATCTCATAGACCAATGCAAAAGCTTATTTACTACATTTTTATACCATTACCCAGGCAGTTAAACATGGCTAGGGGATATGTTTGTCTAGGAGACAAAATCAATTAGTGTTTTTTTCCCCAGTTAAKAAATGTTACTAATTTTATTAGGTGGAATAAAATAGTTTTATGACAAACCTCCCTGCCCATAGAAGAAGTTATGAAATTAGAAATGCTCCCAGTTGTCTGTGTGTATATGTATGGTGCTACCATGTACTCTCTCTGTGGTTTTATTTTAATATTTAAACAGAAATTGCATGAGACATGCAAGAACCCCAAAATGTTTTCTCAGGTTCAGCCTTCCTGTGGGTGCAATTCACCCTTGCCAGGCTGTTGTGCCATTCAATTTAGAAGTGGGAATAATGATATTGAGCAATTTATCCAGTCACAGTGTAGTAAAAATATTTAAAACCGAGTAGTGAAAGTCAAGTCACAGAATAAAGTACTTAAAAGTAGTTTGGACATGATCTCTTTCAGGCTCTGCAAGGCTGGAGCCATGTTTTTGTCAYAGAACTCCAGTAATTTATAAAATTAGTCCCTGTTTTAAATTAATATTACAAAAGGAAGAATTTTTTTTCCCTGTGAGGAGCCTTGTAAATAGGAAAATATGTATGCCAGTTAATTATGAATAATTTATTCAGCCTGTGTTCTCAATATCTGTTTTCCATTTGCAACATTTCAGCTGTTTTATCATCTTATCCTGAATTTACCCCAAATGATCTGTGAAAGTGCATTGCCTCCCTTTTATTCTTTAATATCTGATTATGTTTCGGCTCTTAGTCTCATTACCTTAGATTCCCATACACTGGGCTATGTTATGCATATGTAACTGCATAATTCAGTTATCAGACCATAAGCCTAATTCATCCAAATAATTTCAAATTAATTTGCATTATTCCTCTTTATTTTCTGCGTGTCTGAATGTGCTTGTGCTGTTCAMAGTAAAACCACAAAACCCAGGCATTTTGTACCCTCTCTCTTTTTTCCCCATTTTAATCCCTTCCTTAAAGACTGTTCTACATCAGAACCCTGACCCTCAAAAAACCCACAGAGGGGTCAAATTTAACTCCTTGTTTGAGGTGCTCTGATGTCTCAAACACACTCAGCTGCCTTTTTGTGTTCCAGTGGTAAATAATCTTTAGGTATTATTCTCTTTTTACACCAGCTAAGGCTCTAGCTCAGGCTCCTTAAAATGTAATTAGAAAGGGCTGTCGCACAGTAACAGCTCTAGCTGAATGTTTTTAAACATCTTGTATTCATTATTATTTTGCACCATTTGCATACTTTCGTAAACAAACATGGGCGAAGAAACACAAATTAGGGAAGAAATCAAATTAATAGAAAAAAGCATGTAATTAAAATCCTGTTATTACTATAAAACATGGGGGGAAAAAATTCTTTAAACTTTTCTTTGCAAGGTATTATTTTGTGTGCTCTTATGCTGCTTTCCACCCATTTCTGATTAGGACTAATTGTGGAGTGGCTGAAATGAGGGCAGGTTCTGTGAGCTTCTGCCATGAGATGCTAAATAATGCAATTCCTACGTAATAAAAGCTTGCAAAACACGGAGCATCTAAGGCTTGGCAACCAATAAGAATTTCTACAACATTTGGGGTTTTTTGTCAGTAACAAAAAAAGGAGAATGAGGCCGTATGAGTCGTTTCCTCTTGGGGTTGTGTGGGCTGTTGGCTCCCATGGGAAGTGTAGCTGGGTTTTGTGACTTGAGACACATGCTCTGCAGAAATTTAAATGTTACTGTAGTGCAGAGGTCAGAGTGGAGTGTGCTCCTGGTTCCAGCAGGGCAGGATTTGTTTGATGGCATCAGATCCTGCTGCCCTGGGTCCAGAGCGCTGGGAAGGAGCAGAGCTCAGCACCTCTGAACTGAAATGTGTTGTAAGTTATTGTTGTGTCCCAGAGCAGCTCCAGCAAGGAGCACCCATCCTCTTGGCTGCCAGGACAACTCCTCAAAGGTCTGGATGGGTGCAGCAGGTCCTGGCAGGTGCAAACTGCTGATGCCCCACAGGGTGCAAACATTCCAAATGTGCTGTTAGACCAGGGGAAAAACTGACCAAAGGCTTGGGATTTAGGGCTATTAGAGCAGCTGGTGTACACTTGTGCTCAAGCTTTTTGGTGAAAAAGATGGTTTTTCAGAAATATCCGAACACTTGAGACTTCAGAAGTGGTTAACATTCTCAATGGAGTTTGACTTGTAAATGATACAGAGGCCTCTAACTGCTTTTGATGATCTGGTTTTAAGGTACATTTTAGGCTGAGGTCTCCAAACATCCTTTTGTTGTCACTGCTCCTGAGCCTCTATTACAAAATATACCATTTTTTCTCTTGAAAGATGAAGAAAGTCTTTTTGCAAGACCAGGACAGGTTGGCTGTTTTTTACTTTTTGTGGTCACAGTGGTGTTATATTCAATCTGACTTCATGAACACAGAAATGTTTCTGTTGGATAACAGTTTTTTGGGGAAGAGGGGCAATTTCAAGAAGTGTGTTCCTGGAGCTTTAAATGTTACATAGAGAGGGAGGGGAGCAGACTTAAGGAACAGACTTAAGGAACTCCCTCAAGCAACTTTTGCTCTCTATGAGTCAGTAGGTGACCTCACCAGGAGAGGAAGAGAAGGCTGCAGGAGGTAATTCTGTTCCAGGTCCTTTCWTGTTGCTTGTTTTCTGTTGGAAAAACAATGCTGAGGTTTGTTGGTAAGGATTTTACTTTTCTTAATGAATTAAGGTGCCTACAAATGCCCATGGGGATCAGGCCAACCCGATCCAAGCCCTGCCCCAAAGGAGGCACAAAGCCAGCACCCCTTTCCACCAGATTTTTTTATCACATAGCATTATTTTATCCAGCTATGAGTATCACAGTGCATCTCACCATTAGCTGCTGGAGGAAAGCCAGCCAAAACCACGCTGTGTACATGTGCTCTGCCTTTTCCATGATGCATCAGGAGCTTTGAAAGCCAGCTCACATCAACCGTGGAGGGCTCCCTGAAGCATTTCACTGGGAGAGAGGAGGCCTGCCAGTGCTGGGATGGTGATGGCTGTTTGTCAGAGGAAATGCATGCAGAAAGCAGCGTCAGAGAGGGTGGGAAAGCAAAACCAACACCAGAGGAATCTGTCGGGACGTTCCCGCTCTGAGACAGGTGGACAAATGAGCAGACGGCTCCTGCTTGTTTCCTCACCACAAAAACCCCCACATAGTTCTCATCAGCGTTATCAGCTTAGCCTCAAAATGACTTTCCTCCCCATTATTGCTTATAAACAAACCTTTATCACAGATAGCTGGCCCGCTGAATTAAGACGCTGTATTAAGCAGTATATTGCTTCTGTCAGGGCCGATCGGCTGTTTGTGCAGATAATAATGCCAACTGCAACAACAACAATCAGCTAGTGTAAATTAACTTAACTGTGTGAAATAATGCTTCCTATATCAGATTAGCTCGCTGAATGACTTTATCCTTAAATTAAAGCTTGCTGGGGCGTAATAGTAAATCATTTAAATGGYGCTGGGCTTTTCAGGTAATGTCTTCATATATTACTGTAATTTCAATTCGCCAAGGCATGCAGATGGCTGCAGTCTCTGGTTCCTTGTCTCCAAAGCCTCTCCCGTGCTGCCATTTTGTAATTACAGCGCAGGAATGCTGCCTGCTGCTCTTAGATTTCCCATGGTGCACCGGCAGCCGAGGCAATGTATTTTAAAATTATTATTCTTGTGTGGCCCTCATAACATAAATGTAAATCTTTTATGCTAACGCTGTCAGGGGTTTAGCACCAGGGCTCCAAGGTGCTCTGATGTAGAAATCACCAGCAATCCATCAACCAAATATCATTTGGGATYCAGCAAATGACTTGCATTTTGGGAGGACTGTAAGCAGAGCATTATTGTAAGGTTAGAGTGATTTTGTTACTAGGTGCTTGGAGGCCTTGAAGGTGTTCTTTATTTATTTATTCTGCCACTGTACATGGGTGTTTAAGTCAGAAATTCTGCCCCGGCTCAAATGCCCGGAGTATGACTCGGTGAAGGCTTTCTGTACTTAATATGCTGAAGATAACATCTGAGCAAATAACAGCCTCCAAATTAAAAGCCTTAAAATATATCAACAAGACCAGACTAAGACAGATAGCTGTTATAAAAGCAATATAGAGAGAGAAATTCTCCTGGGTCTGTGCTGTGAGAAAGAATGGGATTATTTAGTCCTTCGTACTCACGTGCAAAGGTTCAGTGATTGCTCRGTATTAAAAATTCAGGTTTTATTGCCTACTGTTTCATAATTTCTTTAATTTGCATTTTATAAAAGGGCAACAAAATCAAATGGTTKGAGGGAGCCTGGTGCTGGCTGTTAACTCTGTGTGAGACATCCCTGCCCTGCCCTTGGAGTGTGCAATCTCCTCCTCAGCCCGAGGTGCATCCCGAGTGCTGCTCCCAGCTCAGCCATTCCAGAGCATGGTGATGGGACAGGTGCCACTGGGGCTGTACCCACACATTGATCCACCTGAGGGCAGAATGAAATGAAAATAATTCCCTAAAGGTACGTGGCTGTGGACAGCATTGTGTCTGTGCAGCCACAGAGATGCTAATACTGGTTCACCCTTCCCTGCCCCAAACCTTTCACCAACAGCTTGAGCTCTCTGTGTGTCCACTGCTGGGTGGTGTAACCCACCCAGATTTCTGTTTTTTTTTAAAGCAGGTGTTTGGGCACCCCTGTTTTCCTAAGGCCATTTGTTTCAGGGCTCAAGAAAAGAACTTTCTCGAGGAAAACGTGAAGGTCTTCAGGTGTCACACAAACACAGCCCCGTTTGGAGGCAGAGGCCAGGTGGTTTTTGTGTGAGGTTGTGCATTAATCAGTCCAAGATTCTCCTGATACTGCTAGCCTTGGCTGGGCCTGTGTACAAGTAAAGATTTAGGAGCCTCTCTTCTCTTGCAGGGAGCGATATAATTCAGCTGTTCCCATTTCTTCCACCTGAGCTCTCCTGAACCCACGCTCAGCGCTTTGCTTCTCCCATGGTAGTTGTAACCCCCTTGCAAATTGCAGGTCAAAGCACATTAGTCTCTTTACACAATGCGCAGGTAGAGAAAACAATCCCAACATTTGTAAGCAATTGTGGCACGTTGTAGCTCTGCAATTCCCAGGAAAGWGCAGGAAAGTGCTAGGTCAATTGCCTCTTGTCTTTTGGCTYAGTTCCARAATTTGCGCCTCTCGTCTTTTGGCRACCGTCCAAATCTGCTTGGACAACACAGAGCGGAGTATTTGAGGGCTGGGCTTAGCACACTTGCACAGAGTGGCACTCCTGCAGTTCTCTGTGGTGCTGCATATGCAGCCTGGCCCTGGTGACCAGGTCATTCCTCTCCCTGATGGACAGTCAGGACCACAGACTCTTTGGAAGGTCCTGCTGGGCCCAATCTATTTCTCTTTCTGTGCCAGAACACATSAGACTTGCAGCTGGATGGAACAGTGGGCCATGCTAACTAGCTGATGTATTTAAAAACGGAGAGATGAATAATCAAATCTTCTCAGCATGTATCTCTATCAAAAAAAATGATGGATGAGCGAAGCACCTTTTTCTTGCAGGCTACGAGGAGAAAAAATCTCAGTTACAGATGAAAAACCTCTCGAGTCTGGTGTTTTGAGGATGTGGAAAATTAACTATAAAAATGTAAACTCAATAGAACCCTTTTAAAACTGAAGAGCAGGGAAATAAGTCACAAAGGGAAGTTGTCAGAACTCTCACCACTCTTGCTATGGTTTTCTTTGTTTTCCACAATAACCAGTGCTGGTTTTCATTCTGCTTCCTCCAAATGCACGGGTGGYTCCATGTCAATGCATATTCAAAATAAATGCTTGTTTCCTCTGCATATCCCAGCAACTCTGCCTTTCATCTTCTGGAGATGGGCAGCACAAGGACATTGTGATATTCTGATTTTACTTCCTGATTTTTTGCTAGAAGCCTGTGTATTGAAAGTGTTGAATACCAGCATTATCAAGGTATTTATGATGCTGAGTGTGGTGGACTAATGCTTTTCATGGCAGTATCCCAGCTCCATCTGGCAATATCTCCCAATAGCAGGAGATGTGAAATCTGGGTGAGTTGGACTGTCCCCTTCACCTCACCTGAGGCCACTTTGTCACTCAGGAGGACAGAGCAGAAAGAGGCTGCTCTGCCTCTGGAGTGCCTGGTTTGTGAAAGAGAGGGGTAACATGAGATGAACGATACCCGAGGGTTAAAAATGCACACAACAAAAATAATGTGAGCCCATGTTGATGCGCTGCTTGATTGTGTAACAGTTTCCCTCTCGTTACCTCAATTCTCTCATTTTTATCTGGGGATTGAAGCCATCAGGCTTCCAGGAGATGGTGGAAGACTGAGGATTGCTGCCTCCAAAAAGTATTCTGAACTTCTYTCTTTGGAGTCTCTGCTCAGGAGGGATCACTGACTATTAAGATCTGCTTTTCTTCTTTCATCAGCTCTAGCCGAGTTCACTGTGTGCTCACTGTAATTTAACCATAGCTAATTAGAGCTGGGAAAATGGGAGTTTTGCCATTGTTTTCAGTGGAGCCAGGGCTTCTCCCAACCTGTTTTTCTGCACAGATCTAATACTCCCTCAGTGGGCTGAAGGTTTTGGTAATGATAATGACATAGCTCTATTATGTCTCTGGGGGAGGAGGGCTGCTAATTGTCAGCCACGACAAAAGTGTGATTACTCTTTAATTGTGTTCTTATAAAAAGGCATTATATGTATTTCCTCTTAATTGCCTAAGCACAAGAACTTTGCTCTGAAATATGTAAGTTTCTTATGTGGGAAAGCCACARTAAGGGAATTAATTTGAGATAAATTTTTTGTTTTAACACAAAGAACCACCCGAGGACTGACTTTCTTGAATATTGTGCCCACRATTTTGGTAAAAGTGGTGCTAGTAGATGTACACCATAATCAGGTGCCACAACAGATGCTTTTTGGACCTTGATATTTTCCTAAGTTTGGTGTTGTAACAGTTTCTGCCTTGYAGTGTGAGTTTGTTGACTGCTTGACAGGGATCTGAGCCCGCTCTAGGATTTCACCCTCTTTTCCATTGCTCCCATTTCACATTTAACTTGTTGGAAAAACTGCATTCGAGTCACAGGACAAAAGTTGTAAGAAAACTTCTTGTGAAATTAGGAAGGGTTCTGTGCATCTTTCCTTTTCAAATCTAAATGTAGGAACTTTTTAAACATGTTTTTTATTTATAATCTTTATTTACTGTATATATAATGGAAAAGTGGCCTCCATTTGTGTCCAACATTCTCCAATTTGAGAATTGTTTAAAAAGTTTGTTAAATATAAAAATCTTGGTGTAAACAAAATGTTGGTGAAAAAAAAATCTCCTTACATTTGTCTGCTTATGCTGACAGGAAGTGATACACTGTGATAATATTTGATAATATAATATACAAAAAAAGTTAGAGTCCTTGAAGAATAAGGGAAGGGTGAAAAAATAATTTCTTGAAAAGTTGTGTTAAATGAGAATTATAATAAAAAGAAAGTTGCAGAAATGAAAATTAACCTTCTCTCCTGGAATTTGCAGGGATTTGGAAAAAGGAAATGCTAATGCCAATGTGTAATCAAATATCATAGTAGGCTTTGTTTTATGCCCAGAAGAATATTTGTTTTAAACTAAGCAGGGTGCATTGAAGAACATTCCCTGCTGACTGCTCAGTGTGGGCTGACTGATCTTCTCTCCTTTCTTGTTAATCAATATTTTGYTGTCCTGATGCAAGTGAAGGCAATCCAGGATTCCAATGGGGTAAAGGCAAAAAGGGKCTGATCCTCCATAACCATGTGTAGATTACTTAATATTTCGCTCATAATTTTCTAAAACTTTTTTTTTTTTTTCTGTAGAAAACTGTGTGCATGTAGCTTCACCTTTTCCTAATGATTATTTACCATCCTCCCTACTGCTCAAACCTGAGCAGAATGGAACAAAAGCAAAAAATGAAAGATTGTGTTGAAATGTGTCTGTGTGAGTGTGTGTGTGAGATTTATTTACACCGCTGATTGCTAGGGAAATAGATGGAGCAGTTAATGGAAGAACACCTGCTTTTGGGTATTCATACATCCTTAGTAAGCTCTCAGAATCCTAAAAGGATTTTATTATCATTAGCTAATTGAAGCTGAGTTCAAAATAAGAAATAATGGYTCTCATTTTTCCCAGCACTAAATCTCAGGTTCCCTCCCCAGTCCCTGTTTCTGTCTGCAGCCTCATCTGCTGATTGCATTTCCCTTCTCGTKCACCAGATCTGCTGGAAACACTTCTGTACAGAATGCTAACAGAGAGTAGATCAATTGCAAGTTACTGGAAGCCAGGTTTCTATAATGACAGAGAACATATCAGTTCCTTTTACTTAKGAAAAATTAGACTTGTTCTGGACTCTCTTCCTACCCCCTCATAAATAGCATTTTGCACAGTTCTGTGTCTACAAAAGCAGACAGAATTTCTCCATTTACTCCAGGATGGCCAGAATTTCACCTTGAGATTTTATACATGATTGCAAAATATACTAAAGGAGCAATGCTTTCTTTTCTTTTATTTTTTTTAATTTGATTGGGATGGGTCTGTCAATGCTCCTGCTGCATATATGAGTTCCTCCTAACCTAGGCAGAGATTTTTGTGGCTGGCAGGAGTTGCTGCTGTTAATGACCAGTTTGGGACATCAATCAAAACTCTGGCATTTTGTAAGGTTGACGTGCAGCCCTTTTTCTTAGCTTCCAACACCATCTTTCTTCCTGAGACTTGGTGATATTTTACRAAATCTATCATATAACCCCAGTTGCTCTGGACATTTTCTTCTCAGTCTGGAATGCAGGAGTCAGCAGCACACTCCTATCAATTGTGCTAAAAGATACTGACAAGTCATGTATTACGAGATTTGACCTCTAGCCACRGTATAAGAAGCCTGTGCAATGTGCCTTGAATTTCTGACCCTGAAAAACAAATAAAGAACAGAGAAAGGGTTTCTTCAGCTTCACTTCTTATAGGAATGAGCGGGGAATAAGTGCCTTCTGGTTTATTGTGGGCAATGGTGGAACTTTCTTTTTCTCTAAAGTCTGAAAGASTATGTGCCCAGACTATGAACAAGCMAAGGCTGAATAGCAGAACATGAAAAACATGAGGGTTTTCTGTCTTCATCTCTAAATCTAGATGAATATTTGGAGAATTTCGAGAGTCTGATGAAAAAGAACTAGTCCTTGTTTCAGTTTAAGGTTAATCTTTTGACAATGACAGTATGTTATAAAAATGGTTTAGGGACTAGCATTAAAATAAAAAAAAATATTCTTTATGCAGGTATATGCTGAGAAAGCCTGGTGCTGTGGTCTGTTTGAGATATTGGATTTGAAACCCTCCCAAAGCAGCCCATACCCATAATTGGAGGAAATCAAAGGTGTAGCTATAGCTGTGCAGAATGGATTGTCTCACGTGAGAGATGGTTCTGATGATAATTTTATGAGCAATGAATCTTTCATGTTAAGGACRTGCTTATCTGACCAGGCAATTTCCTTCTGTAAGAGACTAAGGGGACTCCTGGTGCAGACTCTGACTTGATTTGATGGATTGAAAGCTGAGGCCCAAGAGTCCTGGCCACTTTTCAGGCTGCATTTTTTAATTCCATTGCAAAGAGGGATTGCAGGGGCCTTTTCCCTGTGCTTTGCCTTTCTTGGCAGGAAGGTAGCCTGGATATATTGCAGACTCTGCAAGTYGGTTCTTGGAGCCAATTTTGGGTGTAGTCCTGTGGGTTATGAAAATGAAATGGGAAGGTTTCTGGCCCTCATTTAATGTTACTTTACAGAGAAAATGGGAAATGCTTATTAAGCAATTATTACAAGCACATATTAACTCTGGTTGCAAACACAGTTATGGTGCTCTAAAAGCCTTCAGTAAAAATGCTGCCAGATTGTAGAAAGGAGAAGGGCCTGAAGATTCTTCAAACAATTGYAGTGAAGAATAATTGGAGTCAATTTGTCTATGGTGAGGCATAGGAAAGTGTCAGACTGGTGTGGCTCATTGGGTCTGCAGTCAGTAATTTGGTGTGTGATTGTGCCAGAGTTACTGCTTTCCCTTTCCAAGASTTCCAGAGCACATCCTGGGCCAGGCTAGAGACAGCAAACCCTGCTTTACCAGCCTGCTGCTGATCTGAGCTCAGATTACTGCTCCAGCACAGGTTTTGTGCTCTCAGTGATGGTCAGAAGGCAAGTGCCAGCATGGGATAGAGTCAAGGTGTTGTTCCTTGTGTGTTCCAGGGAGTCTGGYTTCACACTGATCCTCCTGGGGAAGTGTAGGGCTCCCTTAGCAATCACTTTTCCTTTCTTTTCTATTTTTTCCTCTAGGATTTCCCAGAGTGATCATCTGAAACAAAATTAACCTGCTGTGATGTACCAACCTGAAGTGACAGGACAGACTTAGGGGGGAAAGCCCTCTACTCCCTCCTATTTGAGGCTTCAAAAAAGCAGTTTTTGTAATCTCTTTATATAAAACCTCACAATAAGATATGACTCCTTAGTGTAGTTGGTAAACAACCTGCCTTTTAGTCAAGCACATCTTTAAAAATATGATGCATCACCTTACAAAAACAGSTGAAGATTTTTCCCCAAAAATCCATACCTTGTCCTATAAATAAGAATGTTAAATGATGAGCACTTCCTGCATTATACACATCTCTGGATGTGATGTCCTTCTTGGTGAATTTTTGTTGAGAAACAAAATACAATTTTTATTGAGATCAATAAAAGATTAAGGTGACAAAATGATTTATCGGCTGTACAAAATGCTCATTTTTCCCCCCAACAACACCACAACCAACCTAGAAAAAAAAAGGGGGAGGATGCCATGAAGTATTTTGTATTTAGCTTTGTTTTTGCCTCCCGTCCTTGGAAGACTGGGAAAACAGAGCTAAGTCATCCATCAAATCTTAAAATAGTGCTTAAAATGAGTAAGTGCTGCTCTGGCCCTCAGCCTACAACRTATGGAGGAACTCATTATATGACCTACTACACACCAAAGTCCATGGAAATACTCCCATTAACTCCAATGAACATAACTCCAGCGGTGCATAATGAAAACAGGAGAGAAACCAATTTATCAGGGCATGAGAGATGGAGCTCAGCACCGAGCCTTCCTTTTGATTACTGCAAAAATGGTTCGCCTCCTTGATGTACGATTTGATGTGCCTCTGMAGAAAACTTTATTCTAAAGCTCTCAAGGAGGGGTGGATTAAATGTCCCTGGAAAAAAAGATCCCCTGAATGCACTTTTTCCCCCTCAGGAGCAGCATCTCACAGAGTTTCCCTGGAGTGGATTTTGGCTCCTGCAGCTCCTCCCCAGCACTTGTCAGAATTGCTTTTGGTGACGATCCCACGTGGATCAGAGGAAATGAAAATGCTTTTCTCTTGCTGCTGCTGAGATGAGCCATCACCACCCGGGCTCTGGGGGCTCAGGGCACGGGGGAATCTCTCAAAATCGGTGTAACCTGACTCACAGCTCTGCACCTTGCCTTGATCAAGTGGCAAATATCTAAATGTGCATCTGTCTAGTCAAGGAAAGTGTGAGGAGGATTGGTTTGCACTCTCAGCAAAGCTGAACACACTTTTCTTCTGTCTGGTCATTGCTTAAAGCCTGGCCAAGCCCCTGCCTTRGAGAGCAGCCAGGGGACTCTTGCAGTCTGGTATTTCTGAAATTCAAAATWTGTGCTCTGCACATTGCCAACTGATAGACTTTGGTGAGCTTGCTGAAGAGCATGAAATGAACTGAAATGCAGATTTCAATTTTATTATTGATGCTGGAAGTGTTTGGTTGAAAAGTTTTGTGTGAAGTGATGATGTCCCAGATACCCCTGGGAACAGGGCTAATCCCACACCTCCTGTGTGAACTGTAAAGTTTAGCACAGTGGTTCATAACATGAAAAACAGTAGTAAAATACATCTGAAATCCTAAAAAATGGGATGCAACTCCGAATATAAGTAAAATTTGCTGCTTCTATAAAAGCAATGATCCATACCTCACTAAACACAGGTTCAATCAAATCTATAGCATAAAACCTAACCATTTGTGACTGCAGTCATTACTATGCTCTGCTTTTAAATAACACTTTAGATTTGTGTGTTTTACACATAATTCATTCTCAATTTCTTAAAGCGCTATCACTATGTTTTGTATTTAATTTGATGCCAACTGTAATTTAAACTTAATTATTTTTAAATCTCAGATCCTTTTCACCAGTTAATACTTTATGCATATTTGTTTTAGCTATTGTTGCAGTATCCTTGAAATTGTTGGCGCCACTGATTGGAAAGGAACACAGAAATTTTTGGGAGACATTGTGGAGAAGGCATGATGTAAATGAGAAAGTGTAGATCCATTTTCATACAGAGCAGAAGTGTGTGGCCAGCTAAATATAAGTTTTCAGGAGTTTAGATTTGCACAGAATTGTTCAGGGCAAAATATGTGCAGATGTGGAGCTCTTATCTGGAGCAGTCTTCAAAATTACTGCTTTTTAATTATTTCAAACTACATCCTTCTTACAAAAAGATTCAAGAAAGCCACAGACTGCTTAGTAGTGTATATGTATTGTATTGGGGGAGATTAATAATGATTTTCTGTTTAAATAAGGCAGATGAGCCATTCAARACAGCACTCCTGTTAATAATTGAATGTTAAAACAAATGTACAGCTCTGTTGCAGGACTGCAGAAAATGATGAATYGTGCATTTATTATTTTAACTGATATGGTGCAATCAGCAGGGAACTTTTATTTAGAGAGCTGGTTAGTGTCTGCTGGGCTGGGTAAAGGCAAATCSAGGGCCTTGTGTTAATGCAGCTCAGGGAACGAGTCTAATGTATGGAAATCGGAGGTGGAGAGAAGCAGAGTGAGGTGGGTTTGGAGGGGAGGAGTTTTGATTTTTTTTTTTTTTTAATTTCTTTTTTAAGAAACAGAGTATTTTTACTAGTATTTGTCTTGATTAAAGAGCTGGAGAACAGAGGATACCAAGAATTCACTTTCCTAACAGCGCTGGCTCTTGCATTAATGCTGGRCAAGACTCGTTGTGCCGTAGGGAGGTGTTTGAAAACAGGACAACACCTGAATGTCCTTCCTGTGGTTGTCTTTGCTGAAGGATGAGGCTCTCATATGCACTTCACACAGCTGCCTGAAGGGAAGAGAGCAGCAGCAGCTCCACAGAGCTGTTTAAGATGGGAACTGAAATCACAGGTGTTCATGGTCTCAATATTTATGCATTAATTACCCAGATTTGCATAAAAAGTGAAACAATTTAGGTAACTCACGTAAAAAAATAAAAAAAAAAGCCTATAAGCCAAAATGGCTGTTGATATCAAAGATCCATTCRCTTATGGTCTCCCCCTGCTCCTTTCTGCCCATAAAAAACTCTCCCATCTCCTCCTTGGGGAAGGAAGCAGCCTCGTAAAAAGATGGGGTGGAGAGAGGAGAATAATAATGGCAGCATTAGCAAAGAGCACTGCACAGTCCCCTGCTCTGCCACGGCCCCTCTGTGCTCCCTGGCAGCTCCCCTGSAGCAACATGCACTATATCTCTTGGTTTGAATATTTCATTTCCAGGGCTACATCTGCTTTTCTTTCATGTTATATTCAGCGTTGCCTATTTATAACACTTTTTAAAACTGATTTTCCAGCTCCTCGATACGGTACAAGAGAAAGAGGAGCTGTGTGTCAGGGTAATGATAAAAGGCATGAGGAAAAGGGGGAAATAATAATTGGTTGCAAATCAGGTTATGAACCTCAAGCAAAATAAAAGTGGAAGAGGGAAGAGGGTTTTATAACCTCAGTAAACAGCAGAAATTACAATGTGCTGTGTACATTTGGTTTGCACTTTTATACCGAGTTAGTGGATAAGGATATTTATCTGATGTTGTTTGCTCCACACATAAACTCTTCTGATTTAGATGATAGATAGAAACCATTTATACAGATAAACACGGTAGGGGTCTAAACACGGATCCCTGTGGAACACCAGATGTGAGTAAATGAACATTTGATTTTCCTCTTGTCTGCTTCTGACAACCTGATGGATAAGAAACCATCTCCTGAATTCCCTTAAAACCTGATAGCACTAATGCAGATAATAGCATAGAGTGAGATATGGTATTTATTAAATCTGCTCTCTAAATATTAATACGACAGCAGCTGTGATCTTTCTACTCTTTAACTGTACTCTTTATGCACTGTGTCATTTACTAACAAAGATAAATGCACAGGACTGATGTAGGGGGTTTAGGACCACAGGGGTATTCAAATACTTAAGATTCATGCAATTTGGAAATTAATACTCTACATCACAATTGATTAAATAAAAGGAGTGTGAGAAATTTACAAAATTGCYTTTAAAATGGGAACAGATTGTGTGGATGGAATAAGAAGCAGCTCTGTTAATTCTTCTTTGTCCATTGTCCCAGGTGGATCCAACAYTAACCACTGCAGAGTGTATTAGCAGAAAGGAGCTTTAGTGTTTCATAAGTTAGAAATATCATCTGTGGAGTGTCAGCAGTTTTATATCCATTTTTCTCTCCCTCTCCACTTCCTCCAYATCTCTGAGACGAAAGCCTCACAGAGGAAGAGGCCACCAGGGGCCATGTCTTGGCCAGATGCTCTCATTCACCGTGTCGTGTCTCTTCCAGAGYTAACTGTCAAATGCTCTTGTAGTTCAAGCATCCTCAGGGGCTGGGGGGTCACTCCCAGAGCTGTAATTTCTTACCTAAAGCTAAACTCATCAACCCCATCTCGCTAGAAAAGCCCAGAACCTCTCCCAGGTCACGTGGGCTTCTTATTTATGAGCCAGGTTTGATTGAGTCTGGCTGCACGTTTATCAGTGAGAGCCTAGAGAGCAGTGCTAAGAATTCTGCTTTCTTTGGTGTAATACAAATCCCTGGGTAAGGGAACCATGGAAGCTGAGCCTGGTGTCATCCAGACCCTCAGGAGAGCCTGTGATCTGTTCTCTTTAGCAGCTGGCTTCATTCAGTCTCTTGGGAGAGGTTACAGCACCCAGGCATGAGCTGTGGGTTTGTGTTTGTGTTTGCAGGGAGGTGGAAGAGCTGGCCACGGGCAGCTGGGGTGGATTACAGACAGGGATTCATCACCAGGGCTCAGACAGCCTCTGAACATCAGCAATAGGGTTTTGCTCTGGGGTGTGCTGGAGAGGAGGCTCCATTTATTTCACATTAATTTATCTGGGAAAGACCTCCACCCACAGGAAAATCCCCCTCGTTTACACCAGACTGGATTGCTGAGGTGACAGGTTTGAGGGGAAGGCACTTCTCAAGGATTAGATCGAGTCCTTAGGGATCCTTTGAGCTCAGCTTTGTSCAGGTGACCATCCTGATTGGAGCTCCACACCTCTGATACCCACGAATTTCCCCGGTGGGACATTTCTGACCCTACACTGTTCCTGAACACCTTCCCCTCCCTCCCAATGGGTCAGTGCAGCTGCTCAGGCTCTTCTGCACCATGTCCAACCCTCCAGCCCCCACTGGAATACTTTGATTGGGGATTTTAGTCTGTGTTCAGTAAACACAGTAGCCAGCACTTAGAAAAATTCCACTGTTAGGAACAAAAAGCTAATTGGCTTTGGAGAAAATAACCCACACAGTTTGTACCACTCCACTGCCCAGAAACTGGACCATGGATAATTGAGATGGTGTGAAACACCTACTGCCTCATGCTCACAATTTTTGGATCCATTAATTCCTACAGTAACATCCTACAGGAGGATGTTGCAACAGTTTAGTTCATTATAAAMAATTCTGCCCCATTTACTTTAGAATTTTGTGGTTCTTAATCCATAAATGCAAGCAGAATGCAAATTTGCAAACAAAGGAGCTTGGAAATAGTGACTTTTTTTCTGCAAGCCACTGTTTTGATATGAGTTAGGGACTAAGGTTTTATAAATAGTAGAACCATATTTTCACATAGATCTCTATATGCTCATACTTGGGGCTAAAGTTGAAAATTTTTTTGGATGGTAGATGGTCATTTAGGKTTTTTTTTGTAATGTTTTAGGGGTTCTTTTTAGGTTGTGAATCACAAGTAGTGTGTGCTCGATCCCAAAATTAATTTTGATGTGGGAGAACAGARTTTGTGACCAATACATTTGATTCTGTGCAAATATAACACGGAGTGAATTCTTTATCAATCAGTCACAATATTATTCTACATTGTTGTTGCTCCTGCTCCCCTTTCTAGAAAGGGGAGGAATGGATATCATGGTGTTTGGGACAAAAAAACTGAAGGGGTTGTTGAGCATTGTTGTTTTCAATATGATTCTAATGTCAAATTAGGGCAAATTTTCAGAGATTTAGAATTTTGTGTTGATCCYAATGAGAAACCTTAAAAATGTTTCTGTTTTCACAGCTTTCATTAAGTATATTAAGTCTTTCCATAGCATTTTGGAATGCTAATTGATAGTTCACATGCCTTATTCCCAGAAGAAAACAAACTATCCCACTGTTCAGTTACCAGCAGGTTTAACATCATATTTTGGATGGAGTATTTTCCTAGATTAAAGCTGTTTTGAAGCATTTTTGATGTATGTTTTTTGTAGTCTGGAGATCCAAACTCCTCTAAGGAAATTTAAAMCTGTTGATAGCAGACTTGAGCTTCTTTGTTTGCTTTTATGGATTCCTTTCAAAAATCTTTAGATACCAAAGAGTAAACCACCTCAAAACCACTGTTATAGGTTGAAATAGTCTCAAGTGATAAAGATTTCTTGTTTACATGGGAAATTTCTTTCATCAGGTGGTTCAGCCAAAGTAGCAAGAGAGTGATTGCTGGGAAGGGCAATAATTAGGGGTCTGATGTTAATATTAAAAGAAAGAGGAAATCTTTGTGTACTCAAGTCTTATTTGATTTGATTTTGATTTTGATTTATTTTTTACTAGCCTAGGTAAGGAATTGCTCATTGGAAATGTTACCTGAGTGAAAAACAATTTCTGTGAATGAAGTGGGGTCACAGTRTTTTTTTGTCTGTGCCTGCAAGGAGCTGATCCAGGGTAATGGGCAGAGCGAGCAGCAGCATTATTCACTGCAATATGTAAAGTACCCTCTTGGGCTCCCATCCATTTTATCTTTCATTATCAATTTGACACTCCTGCATGGGCAGATTCATTCTCTGGCAGGGAATACCACAGGCTATATTTCTGTGCTTTTTCCTCCCTCCATCCAGGCATTCTCTCAGTGCCTTGGTAAATCATCATGTTAAATCATTAATACTGAAGAAAGGCATGCTACGTAAGCAATTATAYCCTGATTAATGTCTGAGTTAAATCCCTCTCTTCACAGATATTGCTGACCTGCTGAGTATCTCCATCATATTCATTTTCTTTGTTCTTTGGTAGCACTTTAGCAGCCCAGGCACAAAGGAGGAGTGTTCTTGGGTTCAGATCCTCATGTGCAGCACTGAACAGTCACCATTCTCTCTCAAAATCAACATGGGGGACAYAAGGGATGAAAATCTTCACCAAAGCTTTACCCAGCTGGCAAAATTCTGGGCTTGCCTTTAAACTCTTATCCTTGTTATCAGTGTGGCAGTTCCCGGGGCAGCAGCAGTGAGAGGAGCTCTCAGAGCTGTGGGCCATTGGTGCTGGCAGAACCCCCCGAGTTCAGCCTGCTGGGAGGAACTGTGGGTGACAYGGGGTTTAAAATGTGACAGCCACAAGGGCTTTACTCCCGTGGAGCTGCCAGAGTCACTGAGAACACGGGAGCCAAACAAGAATTGGCTCCAGCAGCAAGGGTTTGAATCATTTCCATTATCCAGGCGTTGGCCTCTGTGCAGTGCAGACAGGGGAGCAGCAGAATGGAATCCTGACTGGAGAAACATGGCAAAGATATCCTATTGTTGTGTTTTCCTAGTGAAGGAAGTAAAGTATAAAATAGAGAACCTGCTGGAATTCTCTGAGATTTTTGTGATGCTCAGCGTGCACAAACACAAGGCTCTGTAAATGCATTTACACACAAGTGCAAGTTGGTGTTTTCAGCTCTTTGGCCATGTAGGTGCTGCTTTCATTTTCTACTGGGAGGCAAATTACTGACAAATACCATTCATGGACTTTGCAGATAAGAAGGAGAAGCAAATACCAATATTGTCTATCTGCTGGCAGAAAGAAATATTTATAAGACATTTGCATCGATAGACAGTTTGTTTTTAAATCAGGAATAGATATTGGAATATGACTGACAGATTCTACCCTGAAAATAAGAATCTTAGATATATATATATATTATTTTTCTCTTCCCCTTAGCTGTGCTTGCTCTTCCCTTGCATTGGGATTGTGTGGGTGCTTTAGATTGGAGCAGCACAAGGATGGCTTTTCCAGATCCTTGTTCAAGGAATAATCCCCTCCCACCAAGGTCAGGTCTGTCCCTTTGTTGGGCAGGAATCAGCCTTTACTGGCTGGGAATGATCACCTTCCTGCTGGACACAGAGTTTTGTGGCAGAAGTGAAAATGTTTTTAACACACCAGGAATGTGCATTTTTCCAGACAAGCCCAGCTAAGAAGCTGTCACTTCAGAATTGTTACTCAAGCCATCTTTTATCCTTCTGGAGCAGGATACTCATGTATTAATTTCTGACTGCACAGACTTTTTGTGCCAGGTTCTTTAACAGCCCACAGACCACACTGGGTGCAGGGTTGCAGTGGAAGTTGAGTRTTTCTTTGAAGATATTTGGGAGCTTATCCAATAATTTGGATATTCAGGTCCATCAGAAAAGCACCCGTTCCTTTTGCTTTTTACAATAATTTTTTGTTGTTTCCCACACAGCTCTCCACATATTTAACAATGCTCAGTCTGTTTCTTTAGAGGCACCAGTTGTATTTTTATTTGTGAGAAAGATTTGTCTGCAATCTCTGCTATGATATTTCAGCTGTTGCAGACAATATTTTTTGGCAACACTGATTACCTGCAAATCTCCTTCCCGTTTTCTAGTTGAAGTTATTCAACACCTGGCAAAGCCTGGCAAAGAGATTCCAGGAATGCTKCAGCTGCTCCAAGTTTTCTCTTTTTACATTATATCTGAGTAAGAATTTTCAGTCAATCACAAAGCACTGTATTAAATCATGCTAAGTTTGCACTTCTTGAAAGCGCTGCTCCTCCAACACTTTCTCATCTCCTGTTACATTCCATCTCTGTTACCAAGCTGAGAAAATCCATATTTTCTGCAGCTCAACAGCACCAGTAACAATGGAGTACCATGGGGTTTTCATGCTTTCTTTGCCTTTCCCTCCCTCTCTCACACACACAGGTATTTCAAAAGCMTCACCCAGAGCACAGAACAAGATCACCCACCAGAGAGGGGATCCTGAGGATTCCAGAATTCAAATTACTCACTGGTAGGTGACACCACTCTTGGTGTTTCTTTGTCAGAGAAAGCTGGGCTGACTTACAGGAAAACAAAATCCTTTCAGGCTTGCAGTGAAACKACAGTAAATCACAATAAACAAGTAATATCTGAGGGGCTCCTTGAGGTGAAACTGTGGCAAGGGAGACAAGRAGAAGTAGCTCTCTTTCAAAGGAAAAATTAACTGGCTCTAATCATGCCAGAAGAGATTTAAAATTATTAGTAATTTGAGGCAAAACACTCTCTCCTAAGCAGTGTTTGGAGAATATKGTGCCTGTAAATCCATTGTCTTTTKAAAAGTCTATTAATTTCATYAACTCCTTCWGTGKTTTGTGAAACAGGATGACTCAYAGTGGTGGAGCTCAGGACATCTGTGGTCTTTGGTTTATTGTCCTTTTCTCCTRTGAGTTGTTTCAACCCTTTGCATCTCAGTTTTCCTCCCCACACTCAGTTCACCCTCTGTGTTTTCTCCTGTAACTTGTGCCCCCTTTGAGAGACAGTAGAAWACCTCCAGCACACCTGCCATGCAGGGTGTTATTTCACTGGGTGCTTCCAAATGTTATTTTAATTTTAAAAATCAKATTTTTATATGTTTTCACTAGGATGAGACCTAGAGAGTTTCCACTAGGATGAGACCTTAGACCTTCTAAGTTTTTACTTTAGTACGTCCCCATTTTTTGGTCAATCTTACAGATCAGACAGTCCACCCCCTGAGTTGCCCCTCCACGTGGTAGAAGAAATAATAGATAAACAATATTAAAAGGGAAATTATCTCTTGTATTACCTTGACTCTGTTCCTGGWGCAGAAGTTGTGTCAGTAAATTCTGAGACAGAGAATTGAAGAGTAGGGGAACCAAAGGAAGGAGGAAATKGGGGATGAAACACTGCAGGGAAGGGTGTTTTAAGCTGCCCATAACCCTGCATTAACTGTTGTGATCATGCTTTTACAGCCCACAAGCTCTCTTGCTTTCATGGACAGTGTTTACAAGCATGTACATATTTCCCTGCTTATCAACCCCAAAAATATCACCTGGGCTGGGCTGTAATTTAGCTTATCAAAACTGCAGGACCTACTGAACCTAGAGCAAATGGAAAGCAGCTCAGTTTTTATTTAAGATGCAGTGCAGAGCAGAAATAAAACTTAGATTACCAATTGCTGATGGAAATTGCAGCTAATCCGGCACAGCCAGAACCAGAATGACCTGTCACAAGGATAAAAGCAAAAAATAAAACTCCAAAGCAATATTATTTGGTAAGAAAGTAAACAATTATAATTTTTTAAAACAATTATAAATTTTAAAAATCTTAAAATTTTAAAAGGTATTAATAACTGGTATTAAATAGTGCTGTGTGATGCAGCAGTAGGACATGGCAAAGGTTTGTGAGATGTCAATAGTTTATTTCAGGGCCCTGAAATTGTAATTTTATTATTGCCAGTGTTTTATTACTTGTGCCCAATAATGTTTTTGATAGGCAGAATGTTTCCCAGATCTCCAAGGAGTGGCCCAGGCTTCACAGTTTAAAATAGATGGGGGAAATATTCAGGGAACATTAACTTCAAGTGGGACTTTCTGCTCTGATTGACAGAATTCATTACAGAAGGTGTGTTAGAGTTCTCGTGCTCTTGCAGTGGCTCAGCTGGACTTCCTTCCAGCCTCACTTCTCTGAGTGTGATTGAGCTCAGATCCCTCTCTACCCTCTACTGATAATTTTTTTTCACTGATCTTTATGTGGCAACAGAGAAAATTAATTTTGTTTASTTTCTCTAACCCTCCTAGTTTAAATTCTCCATTAAATCCCATTCAGAATAGAGCCTGATCTGAGGGACTCTTTATTTTTCCTGCTCTGTCTCTGCCTGTTGAGGTTGGAGACTCCCCAGAGCTCAGGGGTGCCTCATTTTTCACTGCCCCACATTTGTGCACCACAGGAAATTCAGCCATGGTGCTTAGAAATCACCAGGATTTTCCACATCCCATAAAGGCTGCCCCAGTACAAGATTCAAAAGAATGATGAAATCAGTCACTGGGGGAGGCAATGTGGCAAAGAGTACTGGGAAATGTGGAAGGCATTTGCCTACTTGCCTAATAAGGCACATCCTGCAGTTTTTCTCTGAAGATATTTTTTATTTAAAATGGGAAGCAGTGAAAAACCACCCCAGGCATTTCTAGATGCAAAGATCCCTGATATTTGGGAGTTTTTCAAAGATGGTTGAAGCTGGTAAATCTTCTCCAATGCTCTAAATCTTCTCAAATGCTCTAAATCTTCTCAAATGCTCGCGTCCCACTTGCAGCTCAACCCCTCCTGCAGAGCAGGCACATTGTCAGGTATTTATCCATCAGCTGCTCACACCAGGCTGCTCTAAGGTGATGCTTGAGAGAAAGCTCACACAAGATTATGGTAATTTGGAGGTCAGCCTAGAAAAGTGTAAAGGTCCTTATTGGCCTTAAAAATCTATGAATCGATAGCAAGAGCCAGCAAAAGGTCACTGGGCACGGATWAAAGGCTAACTCTCACACCATCTAGCAGAGCTGCTCACACTTTCCTGTTATGAGGTTAAAATAAATCCTGAGTTTGGCTCTCAGGTGCTGTTGTTCAGTCGCTTTTGTTCCTCTTGAGCAGTTTCATGCAGATGCTGCTCCTGAAAAATTACAGCTCCTCCAGAACACTTTCTGAGTCCATCCCAAACATTTCCCCAAGTACCCTGCAAGCAGCAGCAGAGCAGCTCTCTGGTCTGAGTGCCTCATGATTTATGAATAACTCTGGTTTCCATTAAGCTGCAGAGAGGGGATAGTGTGTTTCACCCTGTGCTGAGAACCCCATTTGTTTCCGTTCCTGTCAGCAGTTTGCATAAGTGAATGATTTTATTTCATGTGAGAGAGAAGGCAAACACACAAGTTATCCCAGCAGTGGAAGATTTGTCAAATAAAGCTTTTAATAATGGTGTTATTTGACAGTTTTATAGTGCTTCAACTTTCGAGCAGTTTGAAGGTGGTAGGTTTTCAATAAAAATTAAGTCCTTATCTAGGAGAAATTCAGTCCCTGTTGTTTTAAAAGAACTAGTCTAGGCTGCATTGGAGCACCTTAATCTACTATTGAAAGTAAATCTCAATCCTTTTCTGTATTAATATATCTTGCAATCCATCATCAGGAGGTGTTCTGTGTATTTTTTTGCCCTAGTATATCAAGGTGGCCTGATAAACCACCTTCCTAACCAAACCTGTTGGGTGATCATTATGTTTCTCACAAGAATAAATTATCCACTGGAGTTCTCTGAGGCTTGCTTAAATAGTCCAGCAGTGTTTCCAGTCACTCTTACTTATTTCTTTAATTTGTTTAAGGGGTCCAGTAAGTTATTCAGGTGAGGAGAGAAGGAACAGGGAAGTTGCTGGCTCTCACAAGGTCAGAGTTAATCCTATCTGTGTTCATAAATCATTGCACATCACATGATAATCACATAGCAACTGAGAACATCTTAATAGAGAACCAGCTCTGCACTGAAAGTTTCCTTACTTGAGGAAGGGATTTTCAAAAGAATCTAAAAGTGCCATAAATGCCTTTTGAGTTAAATAAACATAAATGTAAGGGATTATATTATTTATAAATGTTCTTCTTTGGTTATAAAAGTTGAGCTTAGTATAAACCTTTTACTAAAATGATTTCTGAGCAAGAGAGGGCCCTATAACCTTGGTAAGCATTTGATTTGGACAATTGGAATAATAAATATTAGTATGAGTACAAACAGTATATCTTAGATTATCTACCTAAACTCACACATGCAGATATTGTGAGAGCTAAGACTTGATGYGAAGAGATGCTGACTCCAAGCTGTCCCCCCAGCCACCCCCACAGTGGCTGGACAGGCACAGTCTGGCTCCACAAAGCACAGAGCCCTCTCTCATGCTGAGGAATTCAATCCAGAGATTGCTACAGCAGCTGATATTTGCAGGGCTCAGCTGGTTATACCTGGTAGAATTCATTCCTATCCCATGTCTGTACATCAGATTGAGCATCCTGAATCCCAGGGACTTCAGGTAAATTTGGAGAATCATCAGGATGAAGTCTTTGTGCTCACCATTCTCATTAGCAGTGTGGCTCAAACCAAACACACATTTGGCATCTTTTTAAATACAACATCACAGGTTCTGTTCCAGAGTTCTTCCAATCTGGCTCAATAAACAAAACGATCAGGAGACAGGAGCCGAAGGGAGGAAGGACAAAAGATCAGCAGCAAGTTTGTCAGCAGTGCACTGGAGCTCTCCTCACRAGCTGCTGTCTCCCCTAAAAGGGCTTAGGGGAATTTTTATTTTCTGCTTTTCCCCAGAATTTGCTGAAAAGCTCTTGATAAAGAATGTGCTGTTCAAAGGCCTTGAAATCTTACAACCTGCTCTAGATAACAATATTTTGAGTGTGCTCAGTCCTGCCCCACTGCCCGCCCTTCCAGGGCTTCTCTGGGCATGGGGAGCACTCGGGGTTCAAAACCATCCCTGTTTAATGCCAGAGCACCCCKTCCCTGGCACCTGATGGCTTTGGTTAGGGGGGATCAGGCAGAGCCATTCTGTGCTCCACAGCCCTTCCTGTTGCCCAGAGAGGGACAGGGACTGGCTTTGATTTSCTGGCAGCTGGAGCAATGCCTCCGGATAAATTGGAGGAGTCTTTGCGCTGACTTTGTGCGAGTTGGGCAGCGGCGGGGCTGGGGCTGTGTGTGCTGTTTTTATTTCACACACAGCTTTGAGTCTCCCTCATATCTTTCTCCCACAGTGTTCCACTCCTCTCTCTCTCATCACAGAAAAGTCTGACAGGAACTTTCCTCTCTTATCTGTCTCTCTCCCTGYGCTGTCCTCCCCCTCCTTCTCATTCTTTGCCTCCCTCTGTCTCTCTCATTCTCTCCCCTGCTGCTCTCAGATGGCTGGCTTTGCTCGAGGTCTGCAGGCTGCCATAGAGCATGCCTGGAACAATATGTTCCTATTAAATTTACCCTGTCTCATTGCTCCCTGAAATTAAATTGAGCTTYACTCTCAAGTTTGTTTGTTGAAATCGCATAATAAAAACATCCCTGAATGCAATTGCTTTTAATCAGAAAGCTCTCCAGAATTTATAGCGATAAAACACTACTTTAAAAAAAGGCTTGTTCTAGTGTTCTGCAGAAAAGAATAAGCAAGTTTCTTATTTACAACTGAAATTAATCTCTGAATGTCCCTCTGAAGTCTGAGTTCCCTCCATTGATTTGCTTCCATGGCTTTCACAGCACTTTGGATGCTCCAAGATGGACAGAAACAAAACTCCTGCATTTTTAGACTCAGTCCTGAGCTTTATTTTTTTGCTTATTAAAACTCAGACAGATATTAACCCTTTGTATCTCTTTTATGAACATAAAAATGTTCTGCATTCATTCCAATCACTGCACCACACCTATTGAAGAGTGTTAAGTTTGAAACTTCTCAAAGGTTCTGTTCACAGTGATGCTGCTCAGGGTTGGACCTTTGGCTCTGATAAACACAAATCACAGAGTCTGGGGTGCTGAGCCAATTCTGCTGTGTCAGTGGAAGCAAGGAGTTTTCAGCCTTCCTAAAATGCTAATAACTTGCATGTTTCAGATTTGTGATGACAGCTGAATGTGGAGGTTTTCACTGCTTTGGGAGATGAGTGTGTAGAACAGCCTGCATTGCACAGCTTAAAATTGCTGCGGTGTGAAAAAGCCAYGGGAATATTTCATTGTTTCTGAAGCATTCCTCTTTGATTTGACTACAGTTTGAAACCAAACCACAGCAGTATCACCATGGCAATGTATAATGGGGTATATTTCAGAGAGAAAATGAGACATGTAGAAATTACAGATTGATCACCCTGGAAGGTCCTGCAGCTCTGGGCCACTCGTTGGCAATTCCAACATCTCAAAAAGTAGAACACTGCTGCAAGAATATGCAAAACTCCAGAACCATGCTGTGCCTGTCTCTTATSTACCCTGCACTTGTTTTATGTGCTGAAGACATCTTCACATCACCAGGGTGTTGTCAGAGCAGAACATGTTTGAAGTCTGGAACAGAAATCCATTGTAGAGAGAAGAGGAAGATGTGAGCGTTGGCAAGAGTTGGACAGATCTTTTTCCAATAATGCTTCCAATAATGCTTCCAGTGCTCATCTCTTTTATCACCAATGGTGGTGTTCATCCAAACAGACTGAAGTGTGTGCAGCCAGCTATGATTGTTCAGTGGATTCCCTGGAATTTGTGTTCATTCCATTATTACACAGAGTGGGCACAATAAAGCCAAAGCACCTTGCACCAAGTTCTGTGCAAAACAGAGACAGCTCTGGGCTGGCAAAGGGTCAAGGATGAGAATGACCAGGTGATCCTGAGCTTTGGTGGGTTCCTGCAGGGCATTGCACTGCYAAGGAGCCAAGAGGGACAAGGGAAGAGCAGAGTGGCTGGGGTTTGCAGGATCCCGTGTCAGGGTGACAGAGCAGCTCTGGAGGGTCCCCCTGGAGAGCTGAGCAGGGAGGGGGTGATGTGAAGAAGCATGAGGCTCTAGTGGCTGCTCACATTCTGTCCAGGAAGCAAAGGCAGGGACCGTGGAGGAGCAGAGCAAGCAAGGAAGTGGCAGCAGGGAACAGGCAAGCATTGACACCTAGAACCATTCATCARGTACCTCCTGTCCATTTCCACTGCWRACTTTCCCTCAGWAASCTGGAAAGGCTTGGCAGCAATTGGCTGCTGCTTCAGAAATATCTGGATAACTCATTTTATCAGCTACTAGACCAAATTTCCTTTGAAGAAGTCCCAAAGTAGCCCTCAGTGGCCAGGCAGCTGTCTCCATTTGAGAGTTTGAATCGTTTGTCCCTGTTTTAGGGAGGATGGTCTCTAACCTGGAGCCACCCACCTGCACAAAGCTCAGCTCTTGACAGGAATGCAGGCCCAGTCACTGCTGCAGAAATAACCTGAACAAACCTCTGCTAGGAGAAATCAAAGGATGTAATCATAAGCTGCTGTTGCAGGGGACAGGCTAATGATGTGCCAGTGATTTTTATTGCCTCGCCTTATAAGACCTTGAGGGACCTCGTGGTCTTTCCTTGGGCCTGAAATAGTTCCCCAGTTCAGTGTTACCCAGTAGATATAGAATGGCAAAAGATTACTTCTCCATCACCTTAAAGATAAATCTTGAGACCCTGGCAACCTTTGGGAGAAAATATAATTGTCTTCCTAATTAAAATTGATTTTTTTTCAGCGAATGTGCCCTTCTGTTGCTATCCCAGCTGTAACACTGACTGTATCTCCCTTATTACAACAGATATTTATGGTCACCCGTGGCCAGCACACTCAGCACACTGTGCAGGGTGTGTGATACCAGCCCTGGCAGCAGATCACGGGCCAGTTAATCCCTCTGGAATGTGCACATCTCCCTAACTGCTGCTGGGAATGGCTGCCTGGTGTGGTTTTACTGTTTATGGACTGTACCTGTGGGTGTTTCAGGTGTAAAAGTATTAACCTGGGGACTAAGTTCCTCACTCCTATTGTCCAAAGGAATCAGGTGCCTCCCTGCTTCAAATGCCTTCAGAACCTCTGGGATTAGTATTTTGACTATGAATACCAGTCTTGAATATAAACTTTTGCAGAACTATTCTGTACCAATGTATTCTTCATGGCTTTTGTTGCTTTCTCAGCTCTCTGAGGGTGTAATTTTTACCTTCCCACCAGTATGCCTCGTGCTGAGGTTCTGAGCAGCCTCGTAGAGCTTCAAGTGATGCTGGGGGTTGGCCTTCAGCATTTTCTCTGCTGTAACAAGGGTAACACATGTATATTGTCCATCCTATTGTACTTTATGGGATAGGGTTAGGGTTAGGCTTTATGGGATAGTAAGAGAAGCTCTTGTGTGCATTTTTAGGGCTGGCACTTTCATAGGAGAAAACTGGGAAAAGGAAAGAGGGAAAATGCTTCCATCTGTGAACTAAAGAGAAGCTTTTTGGGTACCCTGAAGTATAATAAACATGAGAGATCAAAAGGCGTTTCAGAGTGATGCCTCAAAGTGCACTGCAATGTTAAAAACTGGGGAAAATGCAGCATGAGAGGGGGAAAAGGTGGAAGGAAATGCTAGYAAAAGTTCCATTGAATAGGAATAAAAAAGTCAGGCAACCTGAAGAGGAGTTTTGCTGTCACTGGACTTTTTTCCCCTGCTCTTCATGTGCAGCACATCCTCTGACAGGCTGCAAATGTAACAACCTTCAGACATGAGTCATCAGCAAGGACAGATCCTCTCGTCCTCAGCACTAAAAATAAAGATGTGGCTCGCAGGGCCTGAGGAGCAATTCTCTCTCTAGTAACTCAGCACCAGGCACAGAGCAGTGCAGAGGGAACACGCTGAACCAGTGATTTATTCCAGCTGGAGGCCTTGATCTCRACGTGACCAACCCGAGCACAGTAAATGGGTTTGAATAAATGCTGGCATTACAGAAGGCCCCATGTTTTATGACATATAGGATATGGGTCCAGGGGCTCTGAGGGCTGGTACCTTGGGCTACCAGTCCTGAAAATGAAGAGCTCTATCAGCAGCATCCATACTGCTGAAAACTGAGCACGAGAGGGGATGCTGGGGATTACGTGCTGGTACMAAAAAATGTGTTTCCCTTATCCTTTATGGTCCGAGTGTTCCTTTTTTTAGCACGACAGTAATTATTTAACTACCCTTCCAGGAAGTAGATTTGAAATCTTTTCAACTTGTGGTGAAAGCTGTATCAATACTCTCTGATGTAGGGCAGTGGAGGTGAGGGAGAAATAACTCAGTAGCTTGGCTTAAACCTAACTGAACATATTAGTCATGAAATATTTAAACCATCAATATCACACATTGATGTGCAAAATGTTTAATTATGTATCATTTCAGTTATTATTCATGTTAGATCTTAGACCTTAAGATGTACATACATTTAAAAAATAGCTCAGGAGATGTATCAGGAGTGTAGAACAGCATGAGAAATCTGAAGGCTGCCTGTACACTTTCGCCTTGCAAGTGTGTGTCACA
>NW_026623700.1:217489-241632 GCF_030028575.1 Malurus melanocephalus
TTAGGGCTCTGAGATCCAAGGGTACCTGGACTCTGGGGACACTGGGGAACTTTCCTGGCTCTCTGCAGCACTGCTCATGTGAATTACAGCCATAACGAGGGAACAGCTCTTTGGGTTTTGGACCTGAATCCTTGTGTTGTTATATTTTTATCTCAATAATTTCAGAAACGCTGCTGTGAAAAGCACTCTACCTGTTTGTTTCTGTAGCTACCTGTGGTGCAGCTGCACGCCACTAAAAATGTGCAGTGCCAAACCTTCTGCTGGCAGTTCTTGAGCCAAATGAAGACAGCAGAAGAGCAGCAATGGTGAGGAGAACTCTGAAATCTTTTTTAGCGGTTTCAAAAATATTGAAATAAAAATTGTCAGCTGTTTAATTTTTATCCCTTGTATGGCAATAAACAGTGAAAGGTGTAAAATAACCAACTTCTAGGCTSTTTGGGCTTGAGATTAGAATTGGTTTTCAGGGGCAGAATTTGGTCATGTTGTGTTAGCAGCTTTATTCAGACATTCATATGCAACAGCAGTGTCAGGCAGTGACTRCTGAAACGAACACTAATGAAGGTGTCTTTTGTTTTCATATAGATTAACACATTACTTTATTCTCTCCTYCAGCAGGCCTTCAGAAAGGCTGCTCTGCTGATGCCAATATCCAGTTTCAACTTTCAATTAGTGATTTGCTTTCTCTTACAATCCAAGTGCTAGTGGARTTAACCTCAGCTAATTATCACTGATGGACTGATCTTTCTGTGAAGCCTGGGAAGCAAGGCTGTCATATTTTGCCTGGGATTTGCATACACATTTGCTCTTTGATTAGATTGCTCAGTTTTGGGAGTCTATTTCAGGCTTAACTCCACACAAGTTTTGTAGATTTTAAACTGCAGCGACAGCATCTGTGTGAAATAAAATTTAGTTGTATTTAGGAGGAGACTTAAACTGTGATTTAGAGATTTTGTCCCATGTTTGTGGGACATGGTTTGAAACTTTGAGTCTGGGTTGATGATTATTAGTCTGGTATTACTATGTTTTACTTTTTTTTCTTTTCTTTCCTGTAGGGACTTAAGGGGAAAATTCAAATTGTTATTGGGCCAAATTAGCCTGACTTCACTTCTTGATTTTCTTCTGTGAGGGTGGTGAGATCTGGTTTGTAATGGACTTCACTGGGGCTACATAAATCTTGGTGATATGGGGTTCAGGGAGCTGCAGAACTGAAACAATCCCTTTAAACAAGGATTTTGCCTGCAGTGAAGCTCTGCAAAACATCCTTTGTAGACCCAAGCTGTGCTCTCTTGCACAGAAAGCATTACTTGCACATTCCTACTTTGAAGCATCTGATAGATTTAACCACATTAAAAAGCAGYATTTTAGGGAAATTTGTATCATAACAATTCGTAATTTACCCCATGTTCCAGYAAAATGACATTTTATCTGCCCAAGCAAGACTTTTAGCTTTTAGAATCTATTCAGAGTGCCTGCACTGCATACAAGTTGCCAACTTGTAAAGCTTTTCTGAACACTGTTGTGGCTCCAAAGGATTATTTATTGAACAGTTTAGCTTGTGAAACCTTCCCAAAAGCTGCAATGCAMAGCTGTCACAAGCATGATTCCATTGAAAATTCTTCATAGGTCTGGGMTCCTCCAGGAGCAAAAAGGGCATTCAGGTCCCACCAGCCTTGTGAGGGCACTTTCCTGCTCTGGGTATATGAGAATGGGAATGTGCTGCACAGAATAGTGCCATTTCTGTTGCCTTACAGAAAGTTTTATCTGCTGAGCTGAAGGGCAAATATAAAACATTTTTGTGATGAGTTGTGTCCMTTTGTGCCCTGTTTGCCCCAAGGTGCACCAAGGAGAAGGCACTGGCAGGAATGGCCTGAGAGCCTGACTAGMGAATTCCTTAATTTTGTCCTATTTCTGTTTTGACAGTGATAAAAACAAGTCACACGCCATCCCAAGGAGAGATGAAATCATACTGTGGGGCCTACAAGTGTTTCCTAACTTTTAATAGAGCTATTCTGGTTTACTTCACTTGGACAAGAGTTCACCTAACAAGAAAGCTGTAGACTTTAAATGACACAAATCCAACCTGCAGACTTTGAATAATGCTGGGAGTTGGTGAATTCATACACACAGCTCCATGTCCTGCAGGGGACAGAAAACAATCCCTATAAACTGTGCCAACAAATGGTGCATTGGGGATCTAAAATCAYGAGATGCTGGTGCACCAAACAGGGACACAGAGCGGGGAGTGAAGCAAGTGACTGCCTGCCACAATTTCTACTGAGGGAGGGTGGAAGGGCCAGGACAGGCACAAGGGGGGTCTGTCTGTTCTGTGGCACCACAAAATCCCACCAGCACACAGGCCTGGAAAGCTCTGGTGTAGAGCTGTGTGACCCTCACAGCAGGGCCAGCTGTAATGTGGATGATTTTCACCCTTAATGCAGTCTCAGTTGTGCTCAGGGAAATTCCACCCATGGGGCAATGRGAGAAAAAGGAGGGAGCCTGTCAATGCTTTTAGGCTTGTTCAGCTGAGAAACAAAGGCATTCTTAAGCAAAATATTCATTTTACAATGGAAAACCAATTTTTTTTTTAACAGGAAAAGCCTGGAACTTTAAATGTAATTCTGAAGGCAGGGAGAAGGAGGAGGATGTGTGCTCCCAGCACAACCTGACTGCATTTCAGGTGGGCAGTTTCTGTGTCAGGATGGTGTGTCCAGGGCACAGTGCTCAGCGGGGCTGCAGCAGCCCATCTGCCAGAAGGAAAACTGGGGGGAGAGTGGCAAAGAGCCTCCAAACTGGTGTGAGAAGAGGGGTGTTACTGGTTTACTGGAGCTGGGAGCGCTGGCACGGGGCATTCCCGGGCCCAAGGGAGCAGAGCAGGCACCAGAAGAGCAGCAGGGCCATGGCTGGGGCAGTGACATCCTTTGTGTCAGCACTGGTCAGGATTTCACCAGCTGAGCTCCATAAATTGGCCCTGGGCTGTCAGGGCTGGTGCCAGCTGTTGAGTTTGCAGCAGCCACAATCTCAGCAGGGACAAACAGGGAAAGATGTATTGACAAATGGCACCGAGCATAATAAACTGCTCATCTTTATGAATGCTGGGATCCAAATGATCAAAACAGATGTACAGTTTCCAGATCTTAGCTGCACTGTCAGAATATTCCTGGTTTCCTCTTGCACAGCCATCCATAATGAAAAGAAAACAAGCAGATTTGCCTTTCTCTTGGGTTTTTCTTTATTGCTCACTCAACATTAATTACAGAATATTGCTGGAATAGCAGACTGGCAGGCACTGGCACCCTGAACAGAGYGTGTTTCTTGCTCCTGTCACTTCTGCATGTACCATAGAGCTAAAATTATCCTTGGGACTAGCACAGCATCCACGTGGTCATGTGGGAAAGCATMATTTTTGTCTAGCCCTTTGTAAATTTAAATTATAAAAAAAAAAAAACCTGTCTTGTTGAAAGGCATCGAAAAGGAAAATGAGTGAAGGCTGCCATTTTACCATTGAAGCGATAAATAAAAAAATAGGGGTAGGGAGCCAAAGTGAAAAAAAAAAAAGATGTTTAATTCCGATAGGTTAACACAATGATTTCTCATATTTTCATGTCAAGGGAATTGTAGAGGGTGAAAAAGAAGACACAGTAGAAATATATGCCTTTAAAAATATTTGGACACAAAAACTCTCTGCTGATTTATACGTGATTTGCAGGTTCATCAAAATGACTTTTATACTTAGTGTTGCCTGGAGTGCTTGGGGTCATTAGGGACTTTGCAGCTTATCAGATAAATCCTATGTATCCTGCCTTGCTGTTTGACTATAGCATTTTTTAAAAGACTTGTCAAGTCAATGGGTTACCACATCCCTAAGGCAGTGCATTTAATAGTTATAAAGTGCTGTCCTTTGCTAAGTGAAATACCGAGTGCCGAGCAGGGTATACAATTCCAGAGCCATAAGCAAAAAGATGAGTTCTCATCTATTTCCCATGTACAATAGGCATCAGAAATTCAGAATACTGCCCCATTTCACTGTGCCCAGGATGATAAGCATATTGCTTATTAAGTATTAATGTTATCAAGCTCTGATGCATTAAGTTACAAGCAGAAGTGACTCAAAAATCAGAACATCCTGGATCTCAGACTTTCCAGTTAATTAAAACCTGCCCTCATACAAACAGTGTATTTTGTGTGACTGGCAMAATTTCCTGGTGGACTTCAGTCATATTCCAAGGGAATTCAGCCTGCCTGGCTGGAGGCTCCCAGGAAATATTGTGCACAARGATTTCATGGATCCTGTGCTGCCCTGGGCAGCCCTCAGCAAACCACAGAGCTGTCCCTATGTAACGGGGCATTTCTAAAGATTTAATAGCCCAGGACTGAAACTTGCACAACTCTTACCAACTTCCCTTCTACCAGCCATGAAATAGCAGTGATGAACCTGAAAATCCTACAATTCTTGTCTTTAGGTGACCAATATTTAATATCTGGACCCGGTGATGCTGACAGGAGCTTCTCTCCCTTTAGCATCCTGGGAGCAGAGCAGCAGAGAATCAGGACTCTGTTCACAAAGGAGATCYTGTTTTTTAACTTTTCTCTGCCTTGTATCCTCTGGCTGTCACGTGAAAGACATTTTAATACTTGAAATAATTTAAAATATGTTAAATTAGGAATAGCAATTACACTGATCTTTCCTGGGTATCTGCTGGCTCAGTCTAAGATGTAAAATCATTAAAACTCTTTCCTGCAGCCTGTTGAGAGAAATAATATTTAGTGGGTGTTGAATTTCATATGATTCAGCTCAGTCTTGGAAATTGGCAAACCTTTTATGCTCAATTAGATTTAAAATCTGCTTTCAATACCTCATTCTTCATAGAACTGATTTGTAATGGGACTGGGGAATGAATCAGACACTGACCTCCTCCAGCAGGGATATCTGCTGCCCTTAGTGGAGCAAAAGGCTCACACAGAAGCCCTGACTTTTTTAGGTGTAGCTGAGGAGTTCAAAAGACTTTTTTCCCCCCCCCAAAATACCAAAAATAGCATTAAACAAGAATAACTTCACTACCATGTTGTTCAAGCCAAGCRTGCATGAAGTTACATGGAAAAGCCATCAGTTTTTAATGCATTCTCTTAGCAAGATAAAGTTAACCATAACATGGATTATGCTAAGGCAGTGCACAGAAGGAATATTACTTGTATTTTTGATGTCCTGCCAGGTCAGGATATCTTGCTGTGAGATGTAGTGAGTTTTTGGCTCTGCGTGGTTTGTTTTTCTCTGTTTTGCTTTACATTTATACTAAAGGTAAATTTCAGATCTGCGWCTTCTTCTGCTGAATGTCACCCAATCTTAACATTTCACTTTGTCCTTTTAGCATCAATGTCTTGCCCTAGCTCAGCTGGAGCATTTGTTTTGCTTTTTAAGACTCTTGTGATTTAAACTTCAGTTTGTGTCTTTTTTTTTTTTTTTTTTGGGGGGGGGGAGTGGGTTGGGACATGACACTTTCTTTTGGCATTCTACCACATTTATTTAAGTTTGCCCAAGTCAAAGTCATTGAGCTGTCAATAAATTTCAGCTATTCTAACAGGAAAAACTTAGAGAGAAYGTATTTGAATGGGGGGTTGGGTAAGTTATGAGATTTGACAGYGTGGAAATTGAGTTTTTGAAAACTGTTCTACCTTTTTAATGCTGCTTGATCTTCTCCAGAGGCTACAAATAACACATGGGATCCTAGGGATCCTCTGTGTAGGGATTATAAATTTGGCACATCAAGTCCAAAAGAAGAAATTACTTAACTCCAAGGTAAAGCTGCTCTCACAAGATGTCCAGCACAATTTTAGAARCCTAAGAAGTCTGATTTAGTTCAGCTGAACTTTCTAAATGCACCTTCAACTTAAAGCATTTAAAGGATATTTATCCTAACAGTATAATCTTTATCTGTTTCATTCTACACCCAAAAGGAACAGGTCTTATCTTGGAACTTTACAGTCTAAGTAGACAAGAGAGACAGAGAACAGGAGGACACAAACATTTTTACCCCTGTTTTTGCAGGTAGGGATGTAAGAGATTGCTTGCTCATATGAACTGGAGGCCTAAACTCCTGTTTTTCAAGGTCAACAGCCTCAGCAACAAACCTATTTCGTTTTGTTTATGCTGCTACCAAAATTCTCAGCATATTTTTAGAACAAATAATGGCTAGGTACATTTTTTTTATTCAGCTAAATAATAAACCACATACAAAGTAACCCAGGAATATTCAGGGTTAATCCCAGTCTGTTTTCATTGACTGTAATAAGTGTCCACTGTTGATTTTAAGGAAATACAGTTTGATCAATAAGGGATCTGTTTCAAGTTACCACTCCTTAAGCACAGKAAAGTTTAATCCTTGGACAAATTTACTTAAAAGTATTTTAGAATAATCAAATGTCTTTCAGGCATGTGGCTTTCTCCTTCTACTTTATTTTTGTTTGATGAAACCTGCYCACAGGCACTCACTTGACCATTCCAGAATTCTGCTTGCCTGAATTTAATATCTGAAATTAGTTAGGAATGGGAATCATTACATAGTTTTTGGAGTGGCTTTTTGCATGTACAGAATAGCCTTCACCTGTTTTGATATTTTGTTTAGCCTTATGGAGAAGTCTGCACTTCCTCAGTGTACATTCTGTAAAATGATAAAGTTTCTGCTGCTGTTGAGTAATGAGTTGTTGTAGGATATTTAGTAATCAGAGGAATATTGTTGCTGTTAGAAAAGTGAGAAAATATAAGGGATGGAAGAACCCAAGACTAATTCAGAGATGTTCTTTTCTTGCTATCTACGGTCAATTAAATCCTTTTTTCAAGAGGCCACAGGAGTATTGAATACAAAGAAAAATTATACTGAAAAAATACTATTGAATTTGAACCTTGGTTCTTTTGGATCTCCTGGATCTATCTTTTTTCCTAAATGAGGTGCTCTGGGAATTTCAAAGGCCAGATTTGATCTGTGGAGCCACTTGTTTTCCACTGGTCCACAGTGCCATACAGTGACAGAAATCTGGAATTCTGCACAGGAATTCKGCTTTGGGGCTGAGCTGTGGTTTGGGGTAAGCTCTGCCTGAAGCTGCAGAATTTTCTGGAGTCAGTGAAGTGTAGACAGATTCTCTAGATGTTTTCCATCCTCTACTCAGATTTCTGCATCCATKAAACATTTAGAGCTCTGTCTCACWTGTAATGAAATGGGCCAATGTGTCCAGAATTCTCAAGGTTAGAAGCATAAGGATTGTATGAATGCCTGTGGCTTTGGGAAACAGAGCAACACCATCCTGCACATGTCAGGGAGTGAGGAGATGAGCCTGTGTTTCTGGGGTGATAAAAACCCTGCAGTCACCACTGATGGTACMGATTGTGTAAAGCAGGGGTAGAAATCCTCACCTCCTTGGCTGCTTTAATTCAGGAGCTGATAAAATCCTAGGGTTCCTCTCCCCTCACCTATGGCACTGGGAATCAAGCATGCAGAATTGCTGGAGCATTCTCTGCACAACTCAGTGTTRCCACTGACTCTTTTTAATCTCCACAGTGATCAGCTCTTATTGCTGCTCATCARTTTCAGCTGCTTCATTTTTCATTAGGATTTTTTTTAAATGACAGTTTAATACACTGCAACTTAAAGCAGCAATCCAGAAATCTAGCAGAGCAGCTAAGAGCAGGGAATTGCCTGAAGAAACATATTCATTACAGAAATCATATTTTGGGCACCAGGCTGGCACACCTTTCTCCTGTTCCTGTGTAATAAGAATTCCTGCAGCAATAGGAAGCTACCTTGGGAGGAGGGCCAGGAAATGCAGGCTTTGGGGCACAATGTGAACATGTGAGGAGGAGGAGGAAAAGCTGCACACGAAGCAGGCACAGATGGCAGCGCACTGTGGGACAGCAGGGCTCGGTGGAGGCAGTGTTAAGTAGACAGTTTGGGAACTGGCTGTGAGTTTTAGCAGCTGATTCCATCAAACCACCTGCGCAGAGCTGGGGCCCACCTTGCTKTGCCCACTGCAGATTGAGAGGTGCAGAGTTTTCTCTGCAAGCCTGTATTTCAAAYATCTCTGCACRGCTCSTGGTGCTGCCTGAGTGCAKCTAAAAGCAYGTGGGTGTGMATAMATACCTGTAAAAYGCATGATTAAGGGTATCAGCAGCATAAATAAACACCCTAATTTGTCTCCTTTTTCACTCCAGCTTCTGCTCCAATCCCAAGGTTCTGTTTTTAATACAGCAACAAAAAAAAATGCTCTGGAGAAYGGGGATAAAAACTTTTAGGTACGATTATGTTGGTTTTGGTTTGGGAATATTAATTAGAGCCTAGTAATCTAGGTGTATGAATGGCAWGATCATGAAACTGTAAAATGTCTCAGAAAAGGTCAGTGCCTTTTGTTACCTCTGAATGGGTTGCTGAGTTTCAGAAAKGAGGAGGAAATAATAGCCTGTGTAAACTAAGCTCTTCTCTAGTAATTTGGATCAAAATTTGGCTTCTTCTCTCTTTAAACTCCCAGRTGGTTTTCCTTTCTTACAGAGGGGTGCAGAGGATTAAAGGTTTATTTCTAAGAAGCTACAATTGGCTTTTGGGGCACTTAGTATGCTCTAGAGACATTAATATCTAAACCATTCAGGGATAATTGCATTAGTTGTCTTTTCTCCCAGCTAAATTATTTGAGTACATTAACAGTCAATTTTGTGTTGACAGGGCACAAATTTCTACTGATGGGAATAGAAAGCTTTTGTAATATCTCAAGCAAAACATCGGTCTGAACTTTCAATTCTAAGAGTATATCATTGGATCAGGTTATGTATTGCAGATGAGGAGAGAGATCTCGTTTTTACAGTGATGGGAAGCAGTGGATTTAGCAGCAGACAAACCACGTTTCTTGCTGGAAGTGTTGCTTTTAACCCAATAAAGCTTCAGTTCACAAGCCACTCCTTCAAATGAGATTGTTAATTTTTAATGCATGTAGCAATTACTGATGTGACAGATAGCAGAGCTGATGCTGCTCCCATCAAACTCCGTGGGAGTTGAGACATTGATGTGGCACGGGGAGGCTGTGAATGCGGTTAACAAGGCGTGATAAATGTCACCTGCAGATGTTTGCATCCCTCCATGGGAATGCCAGCAATATGCACCTTGTGCCTTTTGCCACTAGAAGGTCACTGTGAGCCCGTCTAAAAAAACAGTTTAATATGTCTGATACAGTGAAAATTCCAGTAAATTCCTTTTTTGTCTGAGTGCAAGCAGCAGGCAGAATACAGCCCAAATTAGAAGTGGATCCCATCTTCCTGCTGCTGACATTCTCATTCACTTCTGGGGTTTTCAATCCTCTATCTCTTTGACCAGACTATTTCTCCTTCCTAGAATAATCATTCTTTCAGAATTTCCATTCCTTTGTGTCTTGCTCTTGYTGTGCCTTCAGATGCCAGTGGCAGCTCTCTCCTCTGCAATCTACTTCCACTTTTGGAAYGCAGACAGTGCTCCTTTCTTTTTTTCACTGCAGTTACCCATAATGGTCACCACATTCCCTTTCTGATGTCCAGAAGATCAGCCTTTCCCGAGTTTACAGACTCAAATAATGTGATTTACCTGCCAACAAAGTGAACTATTTYGAGAGCTGTTATTTACCATGCAGAGCAGCTGATTCCAAAATCTTAAAGGCATAAAAATGTTTTATGGGTATGAGTAACCCATAAGTTTTTCTCCTCCCTCCCCACACACATCCAGAACAGATGTRGATAAAATAATGTAGCATTAATTTTGTTTCTCTTTTGTCAAAGTGRAAGGAGAGAAAGATGACAAGGCAGGAACCAAACCTGATCTTTATATTAAAATTCAGTGTGTAAAGGTATATATTCGGTGTTCCCACAACTCTGAGGAGAGATTGACTGCTATGACCCTGCTGAGACTGTTTAAATTCATCTAGCATTAAACTTTACCTGTTAYTTAAATACTGCTGCATGTAAAATAAAAGTCAAAATAGTCACTCTCCCTTTTGTTCAGGGGTCTTTGCTAATATGAGATAAGAGGCGAGAATTAGGGAATGTCACAATAGCAGTTGACATTCTTTGTCTGGAGCAACAATTTTGTGCAATAAGAATGAAAAATTGTCGTATAATTAAAACTGTATCTTCTTGCACTAGGAAACATAATCAATGTTGTATATAATTTGGCAAATTCCTGTTTGGAAGCATTAAGGATGATTCATCCCCAGCTGAGCTAATTGTTTGTACTCCCTCACAGTCAGKGAAGAAAAGACACTGCCACCTACATCCCGTTGGAAAGGACTTTTCTAAAGAGCAGCRTTTGCAAAGCTGGTAACGTGGCCAGTTCCCAGCTCCTGAATATTTATGGCATTGCAAAACCCTGCTGCAAGTCTTGCTGGATGGGATTAGCAAATGGGAAAATGTTTGTTCTCCTAGTAGCTTTAATATTTTTATAAACCGGGATTATATCGTTTGGAGAGTGTTCTGTTGGCTGGGTGGTGTCGGTGGAGTTTGTGATCACTCAGTTTTTAGTGGAATTCAGATATAACCAGCAGCCAACTGATGAGCACCACATTGTCAGCTTGTGCTTTACACAGGGGAGTAATGCAGTTTGTCCCACTCAAGCAGGTTTGTCATCCAAGATGTTAGAGAGGCTGGCATTGTTTCACAATGGGAACTTCACCGAGCGAGTTCTGCCTGCCARGGAAACTGCACCAGCTCTGCACGAGGGGATGTAGGGCTGCATGCAGCATTTTGGGTCTGAACAGTTCTGAGCAGCTGAAAAGTAAGAAGCTGTTATAAAATCCTTGATCTAAATTCAGATCTGGAGATGAATCTTYGGTGGGTACTTGGAACTGAGTTGTTGTTGTTGTTGTGTGCCCCCTCCCACACTTGGAAATGAGTGACAGAAATTAGGGAACTGTTCCTCTTTARGGCCAGATCTCAAACCCTGGGTAGGTGCTTTTATAAGAAAAGGTAGGGCCATGTTGTGGCAGCTCTTTTTAAGCATTAGTCACCATTGAATTCGCTGTGAAATTCTGCATAAAACATGATAGCATGCTGTGGCATACAGCAATTGCTGTGATGGKATAGAAGAGGATGAAGAAAACATATTAGAAATGCAGTGGGTAAATGAAGTTGACATGCCACATGGGATATTTTGAACTACATTTCACATTTCAGAGGAGAAAAATCAATGTAAAGGGAAAAGAACTTTTACAAAATGAGTATCAGGCTGATCACTCTTGGAACTTCTTTTTGGTGTCTGTTATCTAACTCCAGCCTGTAGTGAAGGGAGAGTTTTTCTGTCTGCAATGTATTCTGCTGCTTTTTTAGACTGAAAGAACAGCTGTTGAGCAAAAAGTCTGCCTTTGGCAATATCTGTTAATTGATGTGTTTCCTCCAAAAAAAAAAAAACCTGAGCCACAACAAAACAAAACAAAAATTTTAAAAAATAAAAGGAAGTACTGCAAGGTATTTAATTTCTAGAGGTATTAGGTGACCTAAACCTGTTTAGAAGTATTTAAGAAAACAATTTTATTGCCATTGTTTATCAGAGGCACAGTCCTCTCAGTGCTGACTGTAGAAATGGAATGAAATGTTCATGGCAGCATTTTGGGGTCGTGCTGTGTGTGAGCTGGGGGTGGCAGTGGCAGCAGCCCTGTCCCTGGCAGGGACCTGCAGAGTTTCACCCCTTCCCTGTCTCTGAGGAACCTGGGCCAGCTGGCAGCACCTGTGAGTGGATGGAGCTGCTTTTGGTGGGCAGGAACACAGGAAGGGAAACCAGCATGGACTGGGCACTGATTTCCCAGCTGTCCATGTTCGTGCTGGTRAAAGCTGTTTGCAGTGCAGGGGAATTCAGCGTGCTGGAAATGGATGCTTGCATTAGGTCACTGTATTTACCCTCCAGCCAGCTCAGAATTGCTCTCTCTATATTCTGTTTTCCACTAATTTGCTTTGTCCAATTTTAACTGACCCAAATAACCAGCCTTTCATTTTCCTCTATTTTTCAGCCCAGTTGTGCTCAATCTTAGAAGCAGTTTCCCATGCCTCATCTGAATTTGCTTTTTCCTGGTTTTATGATATTGATAGGGAAGGAAGGACAGTGGGGAAAGGAGAGATCGAAAAAACTGATTTTAGTTTGTCTGATTCTGATTTTTGCCTGTAAATTAAGAATAGCTTTATTTGCTCCAATGTGCTAATTTTTGCATCCCCTAAGACACTTGGAAAACCAGACTTTGGTTCCCATTCTGACTGCAGCAGGGCTGGGTCCTGCATGCAGCAGAAGACAGGCTCTCACAGTACCTAATCAGGAAAAGGAAGAACCAGAAAAACTGTTCTTGTGAAATTCCCATTGCAATTTCGCTGATAAAAGTTGTTCAGATAAGCTCCAGATAACCATCCAGGCTTATAAGTGCTCATCTACCCCATCTCCAGCTGGTTTTGAGGTTCAGCCATCACTAATGAAAAGATGTGATTGAAAGCAAGGGAAGATATGAAATGCCCTCTCCTCTAAACCAGGAGCTATCACTGGCTGTAACAAAACATTGCAGATAACACTGCTGGGCACTCTCCTCCAGCATCTGCCTCAGCACCAACAATACAGAGTGAGATTCTTACTGATTCCACTGCTAAAAAGGAAAGTAATTAACTTTTATCATTACTGACCAATAATTATTCATTTACGTCTTGGCAAAAGGAGATCACAAAAGTCCAATATGATGGAAGAAGTTCAAGGCTTTACAACGGTGCCATGAAATCTCACTCAGGAATTATGTCCTGTGAAATGTTTGGCCATGGAAAGTTCAAGTGTCACCCAGCTGTAATTATAGCCTTGGTTTCTGAGAGGTTTATAATTCAGCAGCAAGGGATGGTGCCAGCATGAACTGAGCCTTMCGTACTGGGTATGATTCTAAATAAAACATCAATATTTTTCCTTCAGGTTTGTTCCCAAGGATGTTTGGGAGCTTTCCTGCTTGCTTGGTTTTTTTTTTGTTTTTTTTTTTTTTAATGTCAGCTCCTTTGCTTTATTATTTGGTATCTTAGAAAATCTTTTAAAGAAAATGCAGGCATTTAAATCTGGTCTGTATCACACCTTCAGGAGATAAATGAAAAATTATTTAATGTCTTGAAGCCAACTTTGTAGCTTTTGGTATCAAAATTTGGATCCGTGGTAGAAACACAGACTTCAGGCTGTTTCCTAAAAAAAAAATCCATTTCTTGTCGTGCTTGTGGGTTCTGCTGCAGACAGAGCTTGCTGGGGGAAGCTGTGCCTTACAGGGCACTGCATTTCTTTTCATGAATTCCTGGGGTGTGGGAATCTGCTATAAAAGGGGCTCTCTAACCCTTTTCCTCCAAGGTGCATCCTCCAACCCCTGCCCAGAGTCTTYAGCCATGGAGGGACTGCACAAAGTCTGGGAGTTGGGATGACAGGTTAATTAYTGCCATTTTCATACTCCCGTGGCATTTAGCTCCTGGAAGAGCCAGGCTCCATCCAGTGCATTGGGAAAGTGGAGGAGTTCTGTCCTCGTGTAGTGTCTGAGACCTAAATCACCCAGGAACTGTGAAGGAAAGTGTGGAAAGCTTTTCTTTCTAAGGAAACGCCRTGGAAAGCCATGTGTGAATTCTCTAAAAGCTCTTTACTAATTCTTATCTTATTAATCATCTGGTGTAAATGATAACTGTGAGTGAAAATGTCTGCTTTGTTTTGTTGTGGGATTTTGGTCCCCTTTCCTGATTTTTCCATTCTGACAGASATGCTGCATGAGGGTGCAAAGGTTTTATTCAGCATTTGTCTCCCTCTGTTCACCTGCTTCTCCTTGGAACATTCTGACTTCAGTACGAGGTTAGAGGCTGTTCTCACTGCTGTTTGGATTTATTGGAGCCTTAAAGATTGCTCTGAGAAGAGAGAAAGCAGACAGSAGCAGATCTGTAGGGGAACCTTTTACACACAGGCAGCACATTTCTGGACTGCTGGGTTTGTAAACTCCTCCAGGCTCTCTGTTGAAGTGCTCTGGGAAAAACTAAATTCTCTAATTATGCTTTTTCTTATATTTTGGCCACTAATACCAGYATTCAGCAACCAAAATGTATACTGTTGTTATTTGTTTATCTGTTTGTTTTAATGTTTGACTGTAAACTTTTTTGACTATCATAACTTTCTGGAACAAATCTGGACTGCAGAACTTCAGAATGATTCCAAGCACAATAACATTTATGTAACAAAGACAGTAAATATTTAAACTTTACCCACCCAAGCGAAAGAGCAGAAACAAATTATCAGCAGACATTTTCAGTGCATTCTAACCTCCAGCACTCAGTTTTGGGAATGCAATATTTCAAGAATTTGTTGATTGGTTAATGCAGAGAGACGCACATTAGATTAATGTCACAGCTTGTGTTSAGAAATACACATCACAAAAAATAACTACAAGTGTTTCTTCAGACTCCTGTGTTCATGTGCCAAAAAAGAAAATGTGTAAGTGGGTCTGGATCTGGGCAGGAAATGGCATCTTATCCTGTGAAAAATGTCATATTTTATAAACATTCCCACTCTGCTTTACTATAAACCCTTGAACTTCAGTTTCCTGTGTCTCAAAAAGGTCCCTGATCACCAGATATCACCTTTTCCTGAGGTACTGGATATTTAAGAGTCAAGCCTGACTTCACAGAAAATTCTTAATTGTGTTATGGTATAACCTGGTGTTTTTTTAAGCAATATAAAAGCAAAATCTGTATTCAAAAGGAGATGTGCTGGTTTCTCCATGGAAAAACAGGCAGTTATTTTTAACTTTATGAAAAAATTCATTAATTTCTGTAAATTTGTTCATGTGAGAAGCCCAKCCCAATGGGAAACCATTGAAAGATTCCTGGTTTTCAGCTGAAAAGCAGCAGCACCTTTAGCAACTCTAGACAGTGAACACATGCAGACAATTCCAACATGAGCTTTGAGAGGAAAGGGGTGAGATGGAGAGAAAGTTCATGTTAGGAGTTCAGAATCTCCTGTCTCTGTGTCTGATCAGTGAAACAGAGACAGAAATTAACCCTTACTTTGAATTCTGGTGATAAAAACTGAGGTTTTATTCTCCTCCACTGATGAGGAGTGGTAAAGGAGGAAAATCCAGCAGGAATTCTCCCTTTGRCTCTGCAGCTGTGCCCTCAAAGGAAGGAAACTGGAGAAGACACACAAGGTGTTTTACAGCGTAGAAAGGATGAAGGGATTTTCTTTCTGACCCTAAAAAAATCTCGTGTGGTGCAGAGTAAGTGGAATTAAGGCAATGAGGGAAATAACCCTGCAGAACACAGTTCAGGGTCTGCCCAAGGAAAGGATTTGCACCAAATAATGGTGATAACAAGCATCAATATCTCTGAACTGGCTACCAGTAATTTTAGACTGGAGATTAGTAGAGGTATCCTAATCACAGGGATTGTTTTGGACAAGCTTTCAGTCAGAGACCATGGCAGTGGAGCAGAACCCCAACTCTTGGCAATAAAAAMTGTTGTGCATTGGTTTGGCAATTTTCACAGCAAGACTTTGCTTCAGCTGTGTCCAGTGGGACTTTTTGTTAAACTGCAGTTCAGATTTGATTATTTTCCTTCTTGCTCCRAAGAATCAATGTAAGTATTAAAGTTTAGTGAGTAGCTTTACATAGAATCAAGTAGTTTTAAAATGAGCTTTGCTTCACTATCTGATTTACAGCGATTCTGCTTAGGTGAGGTGCTGCAATATTGCAGGTAATACCCCTTCTAAAAGAGATTAGTGGAGCTTTAATTACAAGTGAAGAAATGCATACCTGAAAATACTTGCTGAATTTTATTTAACTTCTATTGTTATGTCTTCATTATTGCTGACCAAGAGGTACCCATTGAATACAAAATGCCATAATCAGCATAAAGATGAACTGGAGACTTTCATGCACTATATTATTAATGGAAGTTAAGAGTAAGATTGCTACTAAAATGGACCCTTCTGGAAAGTTCATTAGTTCTTTAATTTGTCTGGGAAATAAATTATCTAATTTAACTTGTACAGTAAAAATAGATCTGGAAGCACCTCACAAAACTGGCAAGAATATTTGATTAAAAATGTACTACCTAAGGATTTTAGTGGTGGAGCAGAACTGGAAATGGTTCTACACCATGTGTTTTATTTAAAACCTTGCATTTTTCAACATGAATGTAGCAGTTTATACAGTGAAATGTGTGGGAGGACATACAAAGCTTTCATGACACTCAGCCCGGCCCTGGGCACCRGTCCAGTTTCCAGTACAAGTTACAACCATCCCAATATAAATCATCTCTTAAAATCTTCAGAGCTCTTCRGGCAATTGCAAGTCTGTTGGACACCAGGACACTTTTCCCCCTTGTYCAGTTCCAGCAGTGGATCCTTTCTGGGCTGCAGCAGCTGTTGCTGGTGCAGGGGATTTWAATTCAAATATAGGAATTGATTGCCCAAAAGTTGAGTTGCACTGATAACCCTCTTCAGCTTAAAAGCTGCACACATAGACATGTGTCAACCTGGCCCAGTGCCAGTTCATCACTCACTGAGGCAGACAGCAGCTACTGCAAAAAAAAAAACCTAAAAAAAAAAAATCATCCCACAGTGTCTGCTACCTGRGGAGAGGAATTCCCAAATGTTTACTGTAGTAAACTCTGAAAAAAGACCCCAACCCTTGTATTTTAATGGCAATAGCAGTCAGTCAAAACTGGCTTCACACTCTTTTTCTGTACTATGTGGAAACATATTTTGTCCCTTGGTTAAGTTCCTTTACAAGAATGAGCACAACCTGGAGGGCCTGGGATACCCTCAGAGGTAAAGCAGCCAAACTGAATGGTTAAAAGAGAAATGCAATTACAAAATTCCTAGATTTTATTCTGGACTGTGGATGTCTCTGTAGGAAGCTCCGAGACATGCAGTGTTAATTACAATTCACAATAGCCAGAATGAATTTTTGAGAGCTGCACRATCCACCAGAAATCTGGTGGTACCAGGAAAACAACATCCCATCCAGCTGTTGTTGTCTTTTGGGAAGGAAATCAACATCCCCTTCCATCTGTTGGTGCCTTTTGGGGAGAGCATCAGCAGAAGAGTCAGGCAGAAACAGGAAAGTTGTATCTCGAGTTTTTAGTTGTAGGTAAATTTCTACAAGAATAAGTTTGAAGTTATCCTGTAAAAAGCAGCCTGACTCTTCTCTAATACCCAAATCTAGATGATTATTTCATCCAGAGTCCTTTTAGATAAAGGTCAATGGTACATTTTGCACATTCTTTAGTTTGTCAGAAATCATTGCCTTTTTTTTTTTCCTTCGCCTCAATTTTGCCAACTATTCAAGCTCGGTCATTTTTCACATTAAGAGAAGAAAGAGGTGAGGGACTGAATCTATTTGACAATATTAATGTTTGTCCCATGGGATAGCTTTTATATTATAAAGTGGATATTGACTCTCATGGAGGTGAATATTAAGGTTTATCAACCCTTGAGGTACGTATTGACCAAGACAAACTAGAGGTCACTGCAACATCAAGAGTAAATAAATCTTAATGCTGTCAAAAGGGAAAATCAATATGCATATTTTTCCACTTATTTTGAATGTCATTGAACTATCTGGAAATATCTCAATTGYGTACCTGAATTTCAAGATAATGGTCTTTTTATTACTGTGAGTAATAGAAGTCACCTAAAGACAAGTCAGAGGTTGGGCAGGGGTTCAAGTGAAATACTGCCTACGGTTCTTCTTTTCTGAATAAGGCAGGACAAGAGCTCTGCTTTTTTAAAAAAAAAATATGTAAATTTTTATTTAACCTATGTTAAAGGAAAGTACTCATATATACTGATTTTCAAGCCAAAACGAAACTCTTTTCCAGGGCAAATTCACTGTTTGTCAGAAACCCTGTTCACCCCAACTTGCAGTGACAAAAAGCTGCATTGTGCCATTGCACTGGCCTGGCTCCCCTTCAAATGAATAAAATCTGAAGGATGCTGCTGAGATGTAGCTGTGATTTTGGAGTCCTAGACAGCACTGCATTGTTGTAGACTCTGCCTTCCCTAGAAATAGCTTTTCTATTGTTGCCCTCTGAGGAATTGTAAGGCATTTTATAATTTTGTATATGGATGTGGCAGGACACTATTGAAAAGCCAGTGACAACACTCCTTCAGAATCCCCAGGAAGATGGATTCACTCCTTGCTATGCAACCCAAGTTGTAAATTATAATCCAAACTGAAAATAAAATGCAGCTGGATAAGCAGACAAACAGATAGGCAATGGTTTATCTTAAATAACAAAACATTTACTGCTTATTAAGGGCTGGTRAGTCCAAGAGGGTAAGCCAAATAAATCCATTTAACATGCTTTTAAGCTCACACGTGAGTAATTGWGTGAGGGAGAAAAAGGGATAAGAGAAGGGGAAGCAGAGGAAAGATGACCCTGAGTAAAAAATGAGCTTTGATAGTTTAAAAGGTTAACTAGAAAAAGAGCAGCTGCTCCAGGTAACGGTGTGTAGGCTCATGATTGAGGATTTCAGGCTGATGGTAAACCATGCTGACAGAAATTGAAGGTTAGCTGCACACGGCTGACAGGGCATTTGGGCTTGGCCCAGAATTAAAAGAAAATGGGAGGTGGGGGAGAGACTTGAGAAAGATTGTTTGCTCAGTCATTTTGAATAAAAACATAGAACTTAGCTCATGGAATGAGCTGGCATTATCCCATCACACAACTCCTAATAATATGATTGTGGTTTTTTCTGGTTTTTAGGTGCCTGCAATTTTAAAGAGGCAAATTCCAGGGAACTGTCCCAAGGTCAGGAGACTTGAAGGCTGCCTGTGCTTTTGCAAACACCTATGCACATGCTGCACTTTCTGGCTGCAGATTGTGCCAGTCAGGGCTCTCCATCCTCTGCCTGAATCTCAGTGACCTTGGTGCAACAGTGGCTGGTGCTGGAGAGGAGGAGCTGCTGAAGTTCAGCCTGCGTGCCTGACATCTGCTGTGCGTTTGCTGTTCGGGACCCGMGGCTAAAAGTTCATTGAAAGTAAAAAAATGAGCAGGTCTGACCTTAATTTGGAGCCCAATGAATCAAAAAGCAGTCTTCAATCAGGCCCTTGGCACTGAAGGATTCTTTGCACCTCTGCAGTGGCAGCTCTGGGACGGCTCCAAAGAAGGCATGGCTGGACTTGCAGCTCGTGCTGTGTCTCCCTGCTCCTGCTGCTTCCTTGTGACAGCACTGSTGCCTCTCTGACCTTGTAATGAGTGCTCAGAGAGCTCAAAAGGTAMGGAATAAGTGTATGGGAATAGGGAATCGTGTTCTGCTGGCAGGGTCCTGTCCTCATCCCAAGATGGTGACCAGGAGAAGGCTGGAGGCTGCACACACAGTCTGGGAAGTGTCCCCAAGGCTGGTTGGAGTCACATCAGTCAGGCAGGGAGCTCTGCTGCTGCTGCTGCTGCTGCTGCCAAAGGCTGGTCCCAGCACAGCCTTCGTGCCCTCAGCAGGGTTCCCTCAGCACCAGGGAGTCCATCCAGCTCCCCAACTGCTGGCAGCACAGAAGGGACTGGGGCACAAGCAAGAGGACTGGGAGGGGACAGTGGGATCACTGCTCTTCTCAACAGCTTGGTGGGTTTAAATGGTGTGCACAGGGTGTGTGCATGCCTGGGTGACAAGGGACATCCACTTGTGCCACTGCCCAAATTTGACTTCACCACCACAGCAGCCATGGAGTGACCCCACTTGCTCCAACTGGCCAGATTGGTGCTGAAGGAAGGAAAAGAACCCCCAGCTCCTCCTGTTCCCCCTAAGCCATGCAAGATGCTTTCACCAAGAACCATGTACCCAGTTATTTACTCAGTTTAAACACAAACCAAGTCTATTTTTCCCCTCTGTGTCTATATTTTTCCAATTACAGCCTTCTGCTACAAAGAACACACCACGTCTCCCCAGACTTGAGAAGAATCTTTTGAATTGGGAGAACTTATTTTTAAAGCCAAGTAATAAGTTTGTCAATCACTTCTTTATTATCAGTCACTCTCTGATGAACAACATTCAGACTTTAATATCAGCAAAGAGACAATCTGAGGAATGAATGCTCGAGCAATAACATGTAGGAGATTTTATGGCCTGCCTCTGTTTCTGAAGTGTATACACAATGGCCTAATTTAACATCAGTGAATGTAACAAATTCCCTTTGGCAACTGCAGCATATGGGAATTACTTTTTATGCTTTTCTTGAAGTGCACAAAACTCCCATTAGCATCACATGTTACATATTGGGGGGTGGGGAGAGAAGCCCCCTAATTTGTGTTAGATTTGGGGTGAGGGGTTTTGTTGATGGTTTTTGTTTGGGGTTTTTTAGAGCAATCCTACCTCCTTCTAGATTGGTTCATGTAGATAACTATATTGAAAACAATCTTCTGCCTTCTTTATTGCAATATAACTATTTTTGGAGGAAAATATTCCTTCTAAAATTTGGACTTGGTTATTTATACCGTTCAGAYTCTCAACCACTTTTTTAGCAGCTGATTAAAATATTCTTTTGTGGTAACATYTTATTTCAGGGTTTAAAATAGGGATCTGTCCATTGCAGCTGTTCTGTGCAGCTCAAGAGCAGAGCCTGAAATATCTGCATAATTAAGCAAGACCTCCAGAGAGCCTTGGAGGTGTCCTGGCTTTGTTTTGTTGAACTAGATACAAGGCAGAGTTCTTTCTGCYGAGTTCAAAAGTTGGCCTAATAAACTATAGGGAAATTCTTTGTTGCTTGGATTGAATCTCGCTGGAATTTTCCACAGATCATATTTTCATTAATGGGGAGTTTTTGATCTGAATATATAACAAGTGAATGAGGGGTATCTTTGTGGCTCAGTACTTTTCATACTTCTGGCGTTTTTTTTAAGTGTTATCTGACCTGTGAGAGACTCTGAGGGTATTTATGAAGAACTGTGGTATCTGAAGAAAAAAAAATTTTTTTTTACTTGTGAATAGGATGCCATAAGATTTAAAGYATATTTTCCTGGGTTTTCACGAGCTGCATTATTCAGAGGCAGGAAAACACCTCCAGTGCCTCAGCTTTTTCTGTAACTTCTGAGCTGAAATGAGTTTGACCTGCATACATGCAACTGCTCTCTGATATCAGCACATCCCTAGCATGCTTCATGTTTAAATTTAGTCTTGTTCTCATTTAAGAGAATACCAGAAATTATTTAATAACCTGGGACAATTTGGATGGAAATTGGCAAAATAATTTTGTAAAAAGGGTGTCAAGTCAATGACAGGCTGATGCTACTGAGTTCTTATTTAGTACCTATCTCATCTGTGGTTCTAGTACCTTCTAAAACTGGTTTCAAAGCTTTAGTGGAAACATGCACACAGAGTATTCCTGTATTTCTTTTTAGAAATTAGGATCCTGACATAGAAATTGCAACTCCAGAGGAGATTTAGTGAAAGAAACATCAGAGACTCAAGACCGAGTCCAGGAGCATCACAAATTTGAATTGTGAAAAGCATCTATCTTTGCTGTCATGGGTCTTTCACAGGAATCATTTAAAAAATGAGATTCTGTTCATGGGAATTAAAGATCCATAGAGTTTTTCAGAGGACCAGGAGCATAGCATCACATTCTCTGGCCARGATTTTCTCTTCATTAACTACTTGGCAGCGTGCTAAACATCCAGAGGTTGAATTCAGCCTTGCAGAATCCGTGCAGTTGTTATCATCTATTTAACTGTAGTGTGATTCAAATCTCGCAAATCTTGTGGGCTTTTTTTTTGTCCTTAATTTCTTTCATCATGCATTCAAATCAGAGGGCAATTATCTCCTTTTGAACTGTATACAAGKGAATGTTGAGGGTGTGGGCTGACCTCTTGTCCAAAACCAGTAATTGTCTTCATATGCAATCAAATTGTGAATATGCAGAGTAAGGGCTGCTGCAGTAGTTAACATAATTCTGGCTTTATGGACAATTTTGTACGGCTTTCCCAGACTCTCTCTGTATTTTTAATGTGCCTTTAGCAATGCAAGTCTGATMAAAGGGAATAATTTGCGCCTGTTTCTAAATGGTTGGCAAGAATTTTAACAGATATTTTGAGTAATAATTAATTACGGATATGGTATGATAATTACTACAGAAACATAGGTCTTTTATTTAAATAGGATAATAATCATTGCTACAGTGAAAGAGTTGTTTGGATTATTCACAGAATCTCATTTCTCAAATACAAATTTGTTTTATGGAATTAAAAAAAAGTAACAAATGATTTTGAAACCTTCCATTGTCAGAGCATTTCATTTTAGTGCTTATTTTTTGTAATCATATTCTTTTATTTTTGAGTTTCTCATTTGTTTCCCACATTCCCATGGGGAATAAGTACTCAGTTTTCTACTTTTTGCCCTCACAGTGACTCCAGTACAGATTTGGTGTTGCTTCAACATTTCTGTTCAGATCCTGAGGAAAAAAAAACAAGCTCAGAAGGGAATTTCTTGTCTTTTTCCAAGAACGACAGATCATGTAAAAGAAATTTTCAATTTCTTTTTCTATTCTTAATTCTCAGTGTCAAGTCTAAACCTGATTATTAATCAGAACATTTTTAGTGAGTTATAGCAGTACATTATATGCATATTCCTACTGCTGTAAATAAGGCAAGAGATTTTGGCTTCAATATATATTTATTTTAAGGCTCTTAAACTGCCAGCTAGGACCAAGCTGGAAAAAAACTTTGGTAGGGCCATTTTTTTTTTTGTGCTGGAGTTTGCCTTTCTATAAGCACTAAGATGGTAGTTAAGTTATCAAATGTGCTGAAATTCTGCATCTGCAAAAAACTAGGACAAGGGAAATGCTGACAGTGTTAAACCATCCTGCTTGATAGCATGTAATACTTAGACCTGAATTTTGAGGTTGTAATCTCTTTAGAGCTGTGGGCTGCTTTGGAGGAAGTGGAAAATGGCAAAGAAGAAACTGTCAATGTTAAATGATCCTCTGAGAACAGTTGTACCTTCTTGCTCTAATGCTCATTCTTCTYCTGCAAGTGAAATTTTAAATTGTTTCATTGCTGCACTGCCACACCTGAACTCCTGGGCTGGTTGGGGGTTCAGCTGCTCAGGGGAAGGCACTGYCCAGAGTCAGCAAATCCATCCCATTGTTTCTTTCGTTGTAACTGGCAAWTGTGGAACATCCTCAGGGGAGCTTATGATAATTTTGGAAAAATTTCCAAAGAGCAAACTACCAAAGCTTCTGTAATTCTGAAGATTAAACAAGTTTGGTTCTTTTGGTTGTTCTTTTTGTCATTTTGCTGGTTTGGGTTAAAAAACCCAGACAGATTAAAGGCAAATGCTGCAATGTCCAAATCATTGGCAAAATTACTTTTGCATCTTTTGCCCATTGAMAGTGCCATGCTCCTTGGATTCAGAAGAAACCACTTGCTCAGAGACCAAGGGCATGTACAGGATAAAAAATCTTTGTTGCACCATTCAGGAACAGCGACTACATCATCTTTTCCCTGGAACGAGTCTGCTGTCCATTTTCTAACCATTAAACTGGCATCTCGCAGCATTTATATACTGTGTTATGAGCCCTAATTTCCATGTCTCTTCCAAAAATTCCTCTGTGACTTGGTGCTCTGCCATTTTCTTTTCCTTTTTTAAGTAATAATATCTTTTTTAAATGCTTGTAAAATTGGTAGGTGGAGAAAGGAAATTAKGCAGCATTTTTTTGGGGAGCTACCTCTGTGACCTTTAGCTGAAGGCCAGAAGGACAAAATCATTGCGATCARAAGACAAGAACTTCCTTCTAAGATCCACCTYAAATCTATAATTTCTATATAAAYKTAGATCTCTTCAGATGTCAGCTAGKCTGCTTAGAGTCAAGTTCTYCTCAATGGTTTTATGACCTTTTCCCCCAAAATCTAGCTGTGAGTGAGGAAGGGGTTTGAGAAGCTGGTGCACTCGTGCAGGGAAGGAGCACTCAGTGCATCCCTTTGGATGGCTGGGAGCAAGAAATGTGAGTGCAAGCACTCACCAGTGAGCAGCTGAGMAGACAGGAACAAAATTTCTGTATTCAAACACAAGCTGCTTTTTTTCCTTCAAATCTGAAGAGATATTTCACTTTTTCTTCCACGAGCCAGAAGGCTGAGCCAGGAGCAGTTTTCTTTCAGCATCTCAGCAAATTTAAGCATC
>NW_026623700.1:241720-261264 GCF_030028575.1 Malurus melanocephalus
TTTGTGGGAATGCCCTGCTCATTCAGAGCCGAATTCCTGCATCAGCCGGGTTTTTACAATTTGAGAGACAGCAGCTTGTGCGTACGCGTGGAGAGGAGATTCCTGGCTCTCAAAGCCTGTTATTATGAGGCCAGACTTTCTTTGAAGGCTGCCTGATGCCAGTGCAGATGAAATCAGCAGATTGCAGCGTAATATGGTAACTGCTCACAGAAACCGGCGCGAACAGGGAGGCGGCAGCTAATCGGATTAAGGGAAAGTCTATCACAGCCACAGCTGTCAGTGGATTTTAGCAGATTTTTTTATCGCTGTTTGTGTGGGGAAAYACATGATAGAGGGAATCTAATGAAGGAGATTGAGCTAATAAACAGAAGTACTTTTTGATCTGATAGTTGCTTTTCTGAGTCAAGTGCTCTGGAGAGGCTCAGGGAAAGTTTTGATGTAACTCTTATGTGGGAGAAATAACRCAGAGACATTTTAGGAAGAGGAAGGTTGTTGAAGTGATTGAAATGTTCCCTTCACATCTTACAGAAGTTAACAGAAGTTATTTTAAAAATCCAAAAGCCCTGCTTTAGAATCTTTTAAAAAAACTCCAAACCTGGGGAGTCAGGCACTGCCTTTGGCTGTCCACAAACACACAAAGTACACTTTTCCAGGAGAAAAAGAAGGTCTGGGTAGCAATAGGGGAAGCAAGGCACAGGAAAATAACTGCTCTGAAATAGATGGTTGGGACTGAATCACTGCAAACAGAGCTGAGATGGTCACTGCATTCACACCCCTGAAAATCTTCATCATTTGACATGAAGATCCCTGGTGCTGAGACAGCAGCTGCGATGGGGCTTGGACAGAAGATGAGGCAAATGTTGAGACTTCTGTTTTAGTCTCATRTTTGAAAGAGACTGACTGAGGGAGGATGGCAGAGGCATGATGCACAGGTAGCAAAGGTACTCTGAAATGAGACAAAAACTGAAGCAACAGCCAACTCTGTGCTCCCAGCTGGAGATCTCTGGGGCTGATTTTTCAGGGAATGTGTTTCCTTGTGCTGATACTCAGAGCACAGCCACCACTGATCGCTGTTTATCAAAATAAAAGGAATATATCCTTGGTGACCACCAAAGAAATTGAAGCCAAAAACCTTTCATCTTGTAGGAGCTCTATGACAGAAGGAAAACAAATACTAAATTACAAGTGAGAGCTGTGTTTTGATGGCCACCAAAGCTCAGTGGTTTGTCCTGCTCCATGCAGGACTGCACAGCTCAGGTTTTGCTCCATGCAATGACAGAAAAAGCTTCTAAGTCTTGGAATCTCTTTTAAAGCTGCAATGAAATAAAAATGGATGTTCTGCTCCAATTATAGGACATAGGAAAACATCTGATATCTTACAAACAAAAAAAATGCCATGACTTTGAAAAGAACTGTAGAATATACTTCAGGTCTTGATTTAAAACAAGTGGTGCTGCTGCTGGTGTGAATCAATGTARCTAAGACAGGAATCAGAGCCTGTGTTTTAATAATTAGATCATGACAKAAAAAGATCAAAGAAACATGCACAGTTTTGTTGGTTTAAGTGGTAACTTCCATTCTGAAGGAAGCTTTTATTKCATTCAGATTCGTGATTGTATCCAGGTTGGGGTGAATGTACTTTAACMTTGAAGTTCCTCTCTTCATCATATATTTATATCAGAATTGAGCAGTGACTAATTGAGGTTAGTTAAGGCAGAAAAGCACCTTGGATTTGCTGGGTACTTGCTGTGAAGGAGGCTTCCAAAAGTCATGGCAGAATCCTTTAATCCAGCTTTTCTTTTTATAGGTATTTTCTTTTCCTTTTTTTTTTTTTTTTTTTGTCAATTGAACCTAATTGAAGGGAAGAGGTTTATTCTGAGTTGCTAGTGAATTAGAGAAGAGGAAAAAGGATCTTGTAGAACATGTGTGTTGTTCCCTAAAAGGTATAAGCAAGACTAAAACTGAGAAAATGCAGTTCTCTGAAGGTTGTTATGTGCATCTGTTGTTTTTCTTGAATGTTTTTTAAAGAGAATTAATCTAGAAATATTTTCTTAAAATATTAATCATTTTTTCTGGTATTGCACATTCTTCTTTTGCCTCCTCTGTGTTCTTTGTCCACTCTTCTGCAGAGAATACACACAGGGACAGTCTCTGAGGAGTAAATGAGATTGTGTTGCATTGTTGAAAATAGGGAAACCTCTGCAGGCAGGACATTGCAGATTTTTATTTCTTTGGAGAGGGCAAGGTCAGAGTTGCAGCTGCAGTGGGGCTGGAATGGGGTTGTGGTTCCCTACACCAAGCTCCTGAGCAACACTGCAGAGCTGTGGCCAAAGAACAAATACAAATCAAAATCTGTGCTGGGATTTTGACTTGGACATGGGAAAACAAAGACTTTTTATTTTCTACTGCGATATYTCAGTGCCTGTCATCTGTTTTTTCCCCTTTGCTGGAATTTTGCTACCAGGGAAGAAGAAAATGCATTAGCTCAATGCATTCAGATCTCATTTTAATCCAACTTCTGTACTGGCTGCAAAGCTGGAGGAGACTTCAGACATTGTTTCATCAATTACTGACACTCTTCTTGTAGGATTTGTTCTCAGGAGTCCAATTCTTTGTGTTGAGAACCCCTTATGCTGCCAAAGTGACATAAAAATATCTTGGTGTAAGACCTGCTTTTCAAAGATAATATCTCTTTGCTCTGTGGAAGAGTCCTTTGGCCTTGAGGGATCTTCCTGACTGTCCATTCTTTTTCCCTTGCGTGCACACTCATCATTTCAGATCTTTCCTTCTGTTCCACTGTTCAAAACAAGAAATTGCACAAAGTAAAAATTTATGAATCAAGAATTCACAGCATTCAGTGTCTTTTTGATAATAAAATAACTAGAAATGCATATCTGAAATAACTTTCTACATCTTTGGTTGAAGGAAAGTATAGAAGGTAAAAACAGAAGAGCTGCCAAAGTAGGGAAGATCATCTTTTCATGTCAAGTGCTTTAGTGCTCAGCTCTGTTGAACTTTTCCCAGCCCCACCTTCAGAGTGTTCAAGCTTTGGCAGGAACCTTGCAAGGCTTTGGCTCCCATGAGCAAGGCACAAACTGCACAGAGATGCCTCTTCACCTTGTCCTTTCAAAACACAGGCTTTTGCTTTCAAATTTTCACCTCATTCTAGTGATCATGTATGTGGAGATGAGAAGCACTGAGATAAGAGCAGGAAATGAGGCACTGGGCTGACTGCAGAACTGGTGTTATTATGCCCAGTAATTGGCTTGTGTTGAGTAAACCAACCTTGTTAATGCAGAATGATTCAAGACAATGAACTTTTTAACCCAGGAGAAGAGTTTGTGCAGCCCAGCAGGTTTTCACAAGATGCTGGTAACAAACCACTCTCATCCATCCTGCCCTTGCAGCTATTACAGCAGGATATTTCTGTGCTGGCTGCAGCTGGAGCTCAGAAATTCTCTGCTCAGCCCACAAGAAAGGATTGGTGCTGATAAGCAGAGCCCAACAGAATCCTGCAGCTTGAGGATGTTTGCAGAATGTCACGAGGCTGTTAAATAAGTGTTATTTATTCAACTCATCCCCATGCACAGGCATCCTGAACTCAGCATTAATGCGGCACACAAATAACTTTTGCTCAGCAGTCAAACTCAGAGAATGAGATCCCACATTCTGTGCTTTTGTACAGCAGTGCCTGAAAGCCCAAGAGACATCTTTCTCTGGTAAACAGCCTGGTAAATCAGAAATGCTGAGGAGCATCAGATTTAGCTCTCCAAGGCATTGCTTTCTTTGAGTTTGAGGGCTCTGAGATGTCCTTTATATTGCCTGGCTGCAGCTCCTTGACTATGGCATCAACTTTAACCTGGAGATACCTATTGCTAATTTCAAGCACACCTGGCTCTCTGAAAATGAAAAAAATTCAATTCCTGGGAGCCCAGAAGGTGCCCAGCATGGATTTATCCTCCACAGATGTGTCTGGGAGAGGAGCCATGCAGTGAGTGAGTTGGTAGGAAAAATCTTCTSTGAAGTTCGACAGAATTGGTGAAAATTCAGCGGCTCCCAAGAATTGTTTCAGTTTTGGAGAGTAAATAAATCTGATATAACATCTCTGATCTTTCAGAGGTATCTCCCCAGCCAGTTCTGCTCTCTGTTAGACATATGTAAGTTATTACACAGTAACTGGAATACCTGGCCAAATTATATTCCTTTTTTCTTTACTAAAATCTACTTCCTTTTCCCAGTCAAGTCAGTGGCAAAATTTCTGTTACMTTTAATGAAAACCAAAGTGACTTTTTGATGCTTCCAGAGGCATTTCCCTTCAGGAACATTTTAAACAACACTAACTTGCCATGTTCCACTTAATGCTTCAAATTGCAAGAACAGTGACTTTTTCAAACTTGTAAAAACAGTATCTCCTGGATCCTCCTTCCATATTTTTTGTAGGGAAAGAAGAATCCAAGGAGCCCAGCATCACTCAAACAGGCTGCATGAAACACAGAATATCAACCCTGAAAGTCATAACCYGCATGAAGCAAGAATGCAAGATCAATTTTTCAACATAATAATATCACATGCAAATACAGTTTGGGAACAGATGCATTTGTTTAAGATGTTACAACCCCCTGCTGTTTGTTACAATCCCTATTAGCTATGCCACCAGAACAGATTGTCAGACTGGCTTAGGTTGAGCCACTTAAGAAAAAAGTTTAAAATAAACCAGGGCCTGACTTTGCCCTGGAAGACACTGGGAATGTCCAGAGAGGCAGTTGCCATCAGCTGTAGAAATACCAGGGCTGCACGAATGTGTCTGGCTTTGCCTTATGTGACATAGATACTTCAGCCTTATTTTCCAAAGTGATTCAAGAATTTTCAAKCCTAASTCTCATTCTYTCTTACAGATCCAAATTGCTTTTCCCAGCCTAAGTCTCATTCTCTCTTACAGATCCAAATTGCTTTTCCCACTCTTCTCTCTAAATAAATAAATGATCAGCTCTGACTACCCACGCCAGAACAGATAGCTGCACTCTATGTGCATTCCTCACTAAATATTTCAGGAGATATCCTGGAAGCTCTTTGTTATTAAGCAGTTTTGTCATTCTGTGAACCATCAGTTACCAAACAGTAGCTTAAAATAAACAATACCTCTTCCACGGTAAAAAATGAAGCTGTTGTTTTAACTCACAGCTGCATTGCCACATTCCCTTCTGGAGACTTCACTGCTTAGCCAGTTCTGCTTAACTCTGCTAGAAAGTAAATTATTCTCTTTTCCTTCTTTAGGCTTTTCCATAATGCATTTACATCCTTAAGTGYTTTAAAAAACCCAGCTCGGAGTGTATCATATTGAATAATATCCCAGTCAGGCCAAWTGCTTGATTTCTCTCCTCAGGTATCTGGTCCACACTCGAGAATTTTCATCTCCTTTCTCATCTGGGCCCTTAAGAGGGCTCACCTCTCCCCTCTCTCCATAACTCTGCTCCCCTCAGCCTGCATCGGGGAGCTGACAAGGAAAAGCCATTCAGCACTCTGCAATCCTTCAGGGCACAACTCATTCAATCAGGATGGGACAGATTTATGGCTCCTGCACTTGGGTCMCAATTTTCTGCACTGACATCCTGATTTGTTTCTGTGACATTAGGGGTTTGCYAGCAATGATGTTTGCTCACTCTCAAGGTACCTGAAGGAGGTTGTTATGCCAACAGCCTGGGACTGTCCTGCAAAGGGAAAAGGGAAAAGGCCCTGCCAGAAAGGGACCTGTTCGAATCTGGGGCTGCCCTGTGATTTAAATGCATTTTGATAATTTGTTTTTTCCAGTTTCTAACAGAACACAAATTACSCAATACCAGTAAGACTGCTCTGTAAGGGCCAGTGTGAAACTAATACACAAAAAATCGACTTGCTTTCCAGTATCCATCATGCTTGTCAGATGTGTGTAAAGTATATGCCATCTTGTGTTGACAAGCCCAAAGAGCAGCTGTGATTTTGAAAACTGAAATTGCTTCTGCTGTTTGAGAGGCAGGCAGTCCAACAGACCATAGAGASGTTTGATAATGCCCAAGTTTCATGTGCTAGCCTTCCCTCAGATTTCCTAGGAGAAGCATGGAAAGGAATTAATAAAACACCTGATATTCCTCGCTAGGGCCACTCGGATAGGAAGTGAACAGCACTCTGGTTTTCCACAGATTTGTAAGTTAAGCAGTAACAATTGCAAGAAATCTTTCAAAAGTACAATTGGGAGGAGCTTGAAATGACCTGAGCATGAAATGACCTCTCCCTGGACTGCATGGAAGGGCATATTTGAGATATTTCTTCCCAGGAAGTTTATCAGACACGAGCAATTTGGGTGGAGCTGTTACAGTGGACWTGAACAAAAGCTGAGTACTGAAACGTGCTGTCAAAGTCAGTCAAAGGTTCTGTGTGTGTTACAGCTCTGAAACAGCTCCTGTGCTTATCCTGAGACACAAAAGCTGTGTCTAGCTTAACTTTGTTGATCATGGTGGTAGAGGATTGACAAAGGCAGGTTGTTRTTTGTTCCCAAGTGTTTATAAACTCTGTCTTGGGTTGATTAGATGTCTCAAGCTTAGAAAAGTCTGTTGTAGTGATCCTGACCTATATAGCCCTGGATATAGAACCTGGTTGAAATAAATTGTTTCCAGTCAGTAGCTGTGGTTGGATGATATCAGCGAGACTAAACCAGAACTCACTCAAGATAGTCCTTTGTTTCCCAAAACAGCAATGATCCTTGCTTTATTTTTTATTTTTTTTTTTGTCTCTGCAGCTCACCATCAGGTATACTACTGTCCAACAWCCCTGTATTGGTTCCTTGTTCACAGGGTGGTGCTGTGACGGAGTTAAGGACGGAGGAAACTGATASATCCAGTAAATTAGGTTTCCATTCTTTTATACTGTTTCTGTTTGTTTGTTCAATGGTTTAGCTTTGTTTTAAATATTTAGTGTTCAGAGTCATACAGCTCACAGATTGTCCTACTTAAAAAAAACAACTGAAAATAGGTAGGGCAGGTAAGAACTCCTGCTGCAGTCCTATTCCTTTGTTAGCACAAGAGCCATGGGAGGAAGCATCAGTGCTGCTCCCAGTGCAAACAACAGCAGAACCCACTGCTGGCTGTGCACCACAAGGCTGTTTTYCCCTTCTGGGTGATATACTGTCCTTCCAGAGTTGCTGCAGTCAGAGCTGGCCCTGTGGGTGATAGCCCATACCACAGTAAATCTTCACTGCAGGCAGCATTTCTGGGCTGTGTTCATCTGGAGCAGAGAAGCAGCAARTGCCTCTCTGCTAAGTTATAGAATCCTGATTTTTGGAGGATGCTCTTTTGTCTGGATATTTCTCTGTGCCAGGCAGGACAACCTGTGCACGATGAAAAGGGAGGGCAGCAGTGCAGTGCCCAGGCACTGGGCAGAGCAAGGGCTCCTGCTGGATTATGCCATCCATGAGCTGAGGTTTTATTCCCTGCTGTCAGCAGGTTTCCTGCTGCTTTCCCAGTCTTTTCTACTGACCTAGATATTCTGTTTTCTGGGTTTTTTCTACCCACTTTCCAAACACTTTCTCTGTTTAAGCACAMCAGAGTATCCTCAGGAGAGCAGTGTCACCTTTCCTTCCAGAGCAGGCACCCCAGCACACCACTCAGCAGAGRTGCATTTCTCAGTGCCCAGTGTGCCTCTTTCACCATGTTTACAGTTTAACACACTGCACACACACTGGGAAATACTCTGTGCAGCATGACTGGCTCTGGGGAGGATTAGAGACACTGGGGTTTGGAGTACAACGACCAGGGCAATAGAAAAGGGAGCAATAGGGGCTCAAAGTGCTCCTGCAAGAGGTGGAGCCAGAAGTCTGTGGGGCGCTGAGGCTGGGCTGTGGGGACCTGATGGAAGACTCCCATTTCAGAAATGAGAGTCTTTGCCTGCTACCCCAGCACTTGTCTGTAGCTTGTAGGAAAGAAGTTTCCCACCCATCTGCCACRGATATGCCTCCCAGCCTGGCCTGGGAACAGTTAGGGCTGGGCGTCTGATTCCCTCAAGGCAGGAGGGCTGAGAATAGGCTCCTTGTGTGAGATCAAAGGCAAAGGTTTTCTTCTGCTGGCAAACAGGGTTATTCACACTCAGATTTATCGGTTGCTCATCCCTCTGCATGTAGTCAAGGTGCRTTGGTTGATTCTGCACAGGAAAAATTGCCCTGGAAAACCAAATACTCACCACAGCCTCAGCTGCTTCCTGCAAAGTGAGCACAGCACAGCTTTAATTATAATTTAAAACCAAAGGCTGGTATCTGTTACAACAGAAGTTTCTTTTTGAGTTAAACAATGATGAAGAGATTAATGGAGCTCCGTAGGAAGACSATTTCTGATGGAGATGAAATGCTGTCTGTGCAATTTCAGATGATTGATTTTCGTTGATTAGGTACCCATCAGAGTGCAGTCAGCAGTGCCCAGGATATGATCATAACACACTGAAGAAAGGGGCAACTCATTAAATGAAGAGAACCACCCTGCCATCCCATCACACCCCCGTTCCCATATTCTCCATTACTGCTTCAGGAATTCAGGCCCCACAAGGCTTCTGTGCTCTTTGGAAAAGGGTACAGTATATACCAKACTGCACTGAGAGAGAGTCCTTGATATGCAAAATGAGCCATGCAAAGATTTCTCTTCATTCATTTTATTTATTTTTAAAAGTTTAGAACAAGGATAAATTATCCTCTGAATATTCCCTACTTTGAGCAGAAGCAGTTCAGCATAATCGGAAGAGCAGCCTTCAATTTGGCTATTCCCAGAGTAGGAGTATGCTGCTAAATCATCTCTGTTATCAGTGGAGCTCTAAAAACAAGGCTATTGACCATGAGATGAATTTTGTCACAAGCTTGATGTAGGAGTCAGTTTTGACATTGCTCTAAATGTTCCCTTCTCAAAGAAAAGCTCTATTGAGAGTAGATRTATAAAAGTTAAGCGGGAGGTTTTAGATTGCATAAATGAGAGTGAGACATCTGATTTACCCAGGCTTCCACTGAGACTTGAGCATTTCACTGTCCTTCATGCCTTTGAAAAATCTCCCCCTAAACCACCATCTTACAAAATGTTGTAGGAATTTAGTAACAGGATAAGTCAGATTATATTTATACAGGTTTCTTGATGTTGGTATCTCAGTGCATGTTCAGAACTCTTCCAAAGGGCTCAAATGTTTTCAYGTCAATTATCCTGTCCTATATGAATCCTTGCTTTCACCTGTCCCATAAGATGAATCCATTTYATTTCATTTGAGGATGTTTTGGTGGCCTCAGAGAAATTTATTGGAAGAAATCTTAGCATGTCCATTTATGCTGATGGAAAATTTTTTCATTCCCAGGAGTCAGGCCATCGTAGACTGATGTTACTTCAAACCACTGGGAGCTACCTTTGTGCAAGCTGTGAATTTGGTTTAGCCAACTTCATTTTGGATTCATATTTCAGAAGTGTAACTCATAACAAAAGTGAAGGCTTATGTCGACTCAGCACTACTGCTGTGTATTGGGGGATTAGAGAATTTATTACATAAATGAATTTGTGTGAATATTTATGCTTCATTAGTTACTYATTGGTGTGGAACATAGTATGGGAACTTTGTACTTACTGATTTTCTCAAGTTAAACTGCCAAACTGTTCGTGACTGATATTCCCATATTAAGTGTGTGCAGCTTTTAACACTTGACTTAACAAGTACCTTTAATTTCACTGAACATAAGTTATTGATCATGGGGCTTGTTGCCTGGAAGCTCCATTCCTGATTGTTAATTGAGCCATTGATTTTTTTTTTAACGTTATCATTAACAAAAGGCTGAATGCTGCATTATAAAGTGGTCTGCTTAGAGCGGGGAGGGGAGGACTGTAGCTGACCAAAGAAAATACACGGGGTTTCTAAACTTATCACAGCTGAAATCAGCTCAAAAAGCTCCTGTTGAACGAAGGGAGAATTTTAATCAATATGGATTTGAGTGGGCAAAATAAAGTTAAAGGAAAGTTGTGCAGATTTCAGGGACACCAGACCAGAGCAGATGTTTGGTACAAGCTATGGGTGTTAGCATGGTGCTAAACCCAACCCAACGGGCCTTGCTGAGAAAAAAAAAAACTCATCTCTAAGAGCTCGGGCTTGGCACCACAATCCTACAGCCAAATAGCTCCTGCTTAGAGCTGGCTTGTGACGAGCTGATGGGCAGCTTGGGCAGAAAGGCTGAGCTGAGGGCAGTGGAGCTCAGGGTCCCACTCCAGCCTTTGCTGTGGTCTCTGTTTGCTTTGTCACATTAACTGTGCCCAGCACGGGGACAYCCCACAGCAACGCCACGTCCGGCTGGGGAGTGAAAAGCAATGTCTCAATGACAGCCATTCAATCTGTGGATGTGAAGGTTTGGTGGGGATAAGCTCAGGATTCAGGTGAATTCAGGTGAACACTGCTGCTGGTGAGATGGGGACCAGTATAATACCTTTATATTATATAAATAATATATACAACTTGTAACTGAATTTTCTATAGCTGTGTCAGTCAGTGGCATGCAGCATGTTCCTGTTTAATAAGAACTGCCTCMATGTCTTGGAACTATGATTTCTGTCCACGTGGCCATCTCAAGCACCTACAGGCACTAGAGGAAGTACCTCCATTCACTGAAAAGCCTTTTCCTTGTACTCTATAATGCACAGCTTCTATGATTTTTAAAACACAACAGAAACAATGTTTCTGTCTCGAAGGCATATGATAGAATTAATCTTCCTCTTTTCCTACGGACATTGTTTTTAGGAGCACATATCATGTTATTCAGAGAGCTCACTGTTTCCTCTGAGCTGTCTTGCAGACTTACACGGTGATTTTTAATTAGCATGAMTAGTAGGTAGAGTCTAGATAATTTTGAAAAATTCATTACTGCTGTCCTTGTAGAAGCATATCCAAAAAATAAAAACACCTATTAGAGGCTACTGGAGAGGTGCTCGTATTCATGAGCCCCCTGCAAAACACTGTTGCAGTTTGACAACTCTGGCAAGAGAGTATTCATGAGTTTACGAATTTGAAGGGTTYGAGTTCTTTGTAGTTCTCCAAACAGTTTGCAGAAACTATTTTATGACACTTTTAAAAGACTTCAAAGTCTTTCCTCTYGGGTATAGCGGCTTTCTCTGGAAGAGAGGAGTGCGGCGAGAGGTCTAAGCAGAGGTAGTAATGATTCAGGTGACATCAGCTCTCCTCATTTCCTGACCTTGTGTGCCTGACAGGTTTAGTGAGGGTGGAAACAATGCTGATTTCTGAAGACTGTCAAGTGCGAGCAGTTTTCTGCTGAGTTGTAGGAGGCTGGAGATCTATAAACCTTTTTAAGTGCTGGGAGGAACGAGAGGGCATTGTTTTCATTGCAGYTGGTCTTTGAGTCAGAAAGAGAATAGTAACTATTGAGGGACAGACCCCCACAACAAGGCTAAGCCTTATTTATTAACTAGTAAAATTTCTTAAAAGGAGAGTGAGCAAGCAGAAATTTCCTAGCTMTGCTGCTGTGGACAAATAAATAAGAATGCAGAAATTGTGACAATAACACAGCATGAAATTATATGGCTAAGGCAACAATAGTTCTCCCATTTTGAAAAATCATCAAAAATCTGAATAGCATTTCAAGACTATCTGAAACTAAAATATTTGCTAGTGGAAAGCAGCACCCCAAATTTTTGGTCAAAGGAGATTAACAATGATTATTAGCCACAATTTTTCAAAGCATTTATCTKACTAAGATATTTCTGTACTGGATTGTTGATGCTACTCCCATCCCAATCAAGCCAGATTTTTGAAAAAGTTCTAAACATATTTAGTAAAATAAAAAGTCAAAGTTTAAACTGGTGGGGTGCCCAGTAGGTCCTGAATGGGCTGAAATGTTACTTTGGGAGCTCAATGCTGTTTATCTCATATTTATTATCAGCATTTCAGGATAGTGTGTCAAACTAAATATTCTGAGCTCTACTGAAGATYGGGTTACTTTCTTTCTGAAAGGGAAAATGAAGATGTGAAATTACTCATGAAGATTTTGTAGTCTTCCTATGCAGCTACTGGCTTTTAGCATGTTTGTCTTTAGGAAGACAAACTGGGAGAAGAGTGTGTAGTGCACTTCTATGGTGTTTTGTCCATAACAAATTACACCATTTGAATACTCATCTCCATGAAAAAAATGCATGTATGACTGCCTGGGTTTTTTGGTGGGTTGTTTTTTACTTTTTGCAGATGAGCAAAGAGGCATAAATGAGAATTTTTAAGTTAGCACATAACAAAGCATGTTTTGTTTCCAAAAAACTCTTGACTTCCTAGGAAGATGGTACAGAGATTGCCCATCTTCTGAATGCTTTGGATCTATGATTAGACCTGACAGTGGAAACAATCATAACAAATCTACATGAGAACATAAAAATGTGCCAAACCCATTTCTTTTTTTCTCAGGGGAAGGCTTTGGTATCAACTGTGTCATAATGATACAGCCAAATCCTTGTCTCTCTGAGACAAAGGAGCAGAAAGCTCCTGGAGTTGGGCTGGTTCTCCTCCTGTCTTTTCCTGCCCTGATGTTTGAATTGTACCTCCCAGGCTTAGAGAGTGTCTTTTGCAGCCTCGTGACAATGCTGGAAGCTGTCATTTTCCAGCTAAGTCACATGCTGCACACCCCTGCCTGTGGTACATCAGCTCTTTGAGGGAACAAWTCCTTCATTAAGCTACAATGTAAACTTAATTTACATTAATTCCATGGAACAACACCTTGGTTCTACCTCGTGCTGTAACTTTGCAGGAACTCAGGTCCCAAGACTCCTCTGAATAGTTAGTGTCTCCCCAAAGACTTTACAGGATTGAGTTACAAGGGCTCTTTCAATTTTCTGGGGGTTTTCCCCCTATATTTTTCCTGTACTGAACATGTGAGCGCTTTCAGATCCCGGCTGGACAAATCACACAGTCTACATCGTTCATAGCTACTTTGTTTCCTCCATCCTGATGTGCTAAAAGTGATAAAAAACCCTTTAAAAACCATCTAGTCTCTCAATCYGTTTGATCTCTGTCCATCTAACATTATTAATCGAATCCGAGGTCCAATTTTGAGCAATCCAGTGAAAGACACTGGCACTTTGCTTCTCGTATTTGACCTGTCCAGGCAGAGAAATAACTTCCAAATGCTGTCAGTGAAGCGATTATGAGCAGCACACCGAATTTCCACCCACCAAAGGGATTTGTTTTTAAGCTTCTCTGAACTCCAGTATCTGGACGAGAGCTCTGGTGTTTAGAATTAATGATGTCTCGGGTTAGCTCACACAGCTTGCAGCGCTCTAGGTGCTGCGGTGTGATGACTGTCACYGTTGGTTGGGTCAAGAATAGCTGCCACAGACATAATCAGCGTGTTTCCTCATTTTATCAGCCTGGTGCAAGAGGCAGTCATTTTTTCCAGGGGACAGAATTAATGGGTGAATGTGCTGTGGGGCTGGCACACGCTGCCTCCAGTTTAATAGCTGAATTAGAATCTTTTTAAACCCTTGGCACCAAGAAATGCGATTTCCCGATGCTTAGGGCTAACGCTGTGGTAAGTGCTGGGAAATCTTGACTGATAGTGCTAAGAGTTAACAGAGACAAAAAAATAAAGCACAATATATCTTACCTGAAGTGTTTGGCTATGTGTGAATTACATATGTGCATATATGCATTGGTCTGAAAGGTCTGAGCCCATGCAGAGAGATTAATTATAGTTTAACCTGCACTTAAGAGGATCATCAAATCTAATATTTTTTCGCTCAATATTTCAGGATTGCTTCTGGTGGCCAAGCTTGGGGGGAAAAAGATTTATAACCACTCTGTGAGAGACTGTATCAAATAAATAATGAGGCCAAATTAAACACATTGATTAACTATCATTCACTATCCTGTAATCTCTTAATGACTAARGTCTAATTTAAGACAGACTAGAATCAGGATTAAATTCTGAATTGCTGTTATTATTACATGTATTCATTAGGTTCTAGAGGAACTCAGGTGAGATTAAAAAGGCACCTGTGAATTAAGACCAGCTATTAATGGGCGAAGTTGAAGGATTTATCCATATTAATGCTATTTTTCTTACTCGGATAGCCTAACGAATGGAAGCATTAAACTTTACAGATTGTTTGTGCAYTCATGGTTTTCATCAGTCTAGGTTATTGTCAGAAAATCTGTAGAGCACCTGGAATTATAATAATGGCCACCGTGTTGCATTTACTAATTGCAGTAGCAGAAAGCAATTAAAAAGCTTTTCAGGGCAGTTGAAAGGRATGAGGTTTGGTCAGTTCTGCAGCAAGTCCAATGAAATAAAATGGAGAATGGGAGAGGAAGGGAGAAAAGTACTGTTTGTTTTAATTGGCCTGTGAATGATGCTATTTCTTTTCAACACTTCCAAGTTTCAGTCTGTTTGAGATGTGCCAGACCCAGATTACTTCTAACCCATTCAAAGGGACCTCACCAAAGAGGTGAGTTAACCTCTCTGTTAGCTTACTCCTGCACTTGGATCAGAASAGAGCTAAATACCACCACAATCTAAATGGGTTTTTGCCATTTCTTGTGTTCTCCTGTCAGGGGTGTGTGTGCAGCCCTGGGAATCAGGTGCATTATGAGTCTGCAGTTTCCAGCTCCAGGCACCACGGCCCAATCACGTGGTATTTGAATAGTTAGAACTCAAAAACAGCAACAGCAGTGSTATTTTCTGGGAAAAGCTGGCATGTGACAGTGCCACTGGAGGACTTTGGTCAGTGTGAKGGTGTCACTGACAGCAGCTCCTCACTGCCAGGTGTCCTGAGCTTGGTGGSCTTTACCCCTCTGGTTGGAAGGACTTCTGTCCATTGTCTCTGACAGCCTCAGAGATACAGGTGGCTGCTCAAGTCCAGGTCATGCTCAAGAAACCACTTCAGTACCAGCACAATTTTCTACGGCCTTTACAGTCCCTACAATTAAGTCATTAAATTTATGTTTGTGTTCAGGAGTTACAATGAAAGAAAACCACCGTATATTTTTCTGATATACCAAAAACTCTTAAGACTTGAGCTTTAAGATCATTTAAGTCCATCTCTTGYTTAATAATCTTCCCTTAACAATTTCCATTCCTAGGTGTCCCATGTTTAATGCCTGCGTGAGCATCTTTAACACCCAGGTAGCCTTGCAAAAACAAGTATAAAATGGTGTTGTCCTCTCAGACAGCTCATTCCATTTTTGCTAATGAAGCATTTGCTGTCTTCAGTCCCTCCTCTTCTGCCATTTTTAAGCCAGTTTTCTGATGTTTTGCTTTCAGTAAAGAGGCCATTATTCCTGCAATCTATCATTATAAGGAGTGCTGCCTACTTCAGAGAACCTCTTGCAGCCTAACTGGAATCACTCGATGATTTGGATCATTAATATATTGCAAAATGACAATAAGAACTGAAGTGAGGGGGCAGGCAGACACAAAGTGCTGATGAAGATATATCTGCTCTGCTGTCAAAATTCCACATACAAATATAGGAGCCACCACTGCATTTTTTTTATTGCTAGAAGGTGAAGCTTTATACATGCCTGAAGAATATTGATTGTTAACCCAGTTGGTCTCAGTTTGAAAGTGCACTCAGAACGCTTAAATCTGTTTTTCCTCTAGGTTTTTGTTTCTGGATTTWACCGTGAGATCTTTTAAAACATTCTGCTATTGATATGTTTTCCTTTCTCAAACTTTATTGCTGTGATGACACTGAAAAGGGATTCTTTTTCTAGGTGTTTTCTCTTTTGGCACATGATTTTTCTGAGCTCTGCTTCTTCTTTTCCTAAAATTTAAAAAAAAAAAAAAAAGATACTAAGCTTGTTCTTAATTAGATTTCATTATATCAATGATTTTTTTAAAGGATTCAAGCTTAGGAAGAGCAGTTGTTCATCTCCTCATCTGCAGCAGCAGCACTAATCTTGTACACATTTGCATGCACACAGGACAATAAAAAGTGACATGATGTAACATTTCAGTGAAGAATTGTAGGCACTGCAGCCAAATCCTGTCATTTAAGACTTTCTGTGAGGAGTGATTTATTCTCAATTTGCCAGTGTGGGCTTTTTTGAGAGGGTGAGASAGAGATTGTGTGGGTGTTGGGAATTATGCCTACGCTTTTTAAGYTTTACTAGTGACTTTGGGTGTCTCTGCCTTCAGGTACCTAAGCTGACATTCCAGAGAGGCTCGCTTCTTGGCACGCACACATTCAGCTTGTTTAGAACAACTCTGCCTCCAGCAGAACCCCCCAAATCACTGGGTTTGACTCTMTCTTACTTTTGCTCTGAAGAGATGATGGCTGGAAGGGACAGTGTTTCAGATATCATGCTCTGATCCAGAAAAAAAACTTCTAAAAGTTAGTATTTGCTCCCTCTGTAGAGATTTTTAATAGTTAGAAATGTTCTTTTGCTGCTAGAATAAGAGCTAGGACAGAGGCTGMTAGGACAAATCACTTGATTTTTCACATTATTAGTCTTCTGCAGGCACAGATCAATTGCTTAGAGCTGTTTCTTCCTTTTTAGAGGCAAATTTCTAATCTTATTAATGATAATGGGTTTTTTTGCCAACAGCATGATATTCTGCATTGTACAGTTTAATAATCAGCATGAAACTTATTAACTGCATGAGATATGGTGTCAGAAATCTGGGTGAAATCTTTGGCACTTGGAAATATTAACTGACTTGTTTTCAGTACTGCAATCTCCTACAGTTAACATTCTGGCAATTACAAAGATACAAGCTCTTAAAGATAAGCTTTCTGTTTTGTGCTGTGCCTGTGCTTTATGCTGTAGCCAAAATCCAAAGTAAGCCTTTTTGGAAGCTGTGACAGCTTGGGAGAGTTTAATCTAATTTATTTTCTTGTGATTGTGAACATTTGGGTCCCTCCCGGTTCTACCTGAATTTAGCAATGACTAAATCAACAGAGCACCTCTTCTCAAGCAGTRTGGGTTTGAGGGGAAGCAAATCGATTTTCCTAGCCAAGGATGTCATCTCAGTCCTGTGTTGATGCTCTTAGGGCATACTTTGTGTTCCTCAATTGCCATCTCACTTTTAGCCAGCAAGAATGTGGAATTAAGCTGCTYTTATTAATGCCTGTGTTTCTGGTTAAAGTCAGTTTTCCTTTACTTGCATGTCTCAGTTTCCACACTCAATTTTGCTGATGAAAGTTTGAAACTTCCCCTTCACAAGGGGTCAACAAAGCTTGCAATTTATCACTTCTAGGCACCGGTTCCTACAGCAAATCTCTCATTAAATTTTCCTTGTGCGTACCAAAGGTTGAGGTCATATGGCCCCAGGTTGTCTCGTCTCTGAGAGGAAAGCTGCCATTGGACTATTTGATTGCTCCTCCACAGCTGGGAATTTGAAGAAGTCAATCTTCTGCTTTGCACTCCCTCCAGGGCTTATTTCCTCCTCTACACAATTTAACAGTGATTGGCTGTTTTAATAGCTTTTGAATAAGTTTGTTCTGAAATGTGTTTCCCCCTTTCTTCTCTGTGCACAATATGGAGTTTGCACTCTGGATCACCACTGGTTTGCCTTGATGCTCTCCATGTCCTCTCCTCCCTCTAACAATGCCTTTTACTATAGAATGAAGGGAATTAGGGAATGTCATTTAAACTTTCCACTTTTCATGGTGCCATGAAAAGGATTGATGCTTATCATGGTGCCAGGAAGTTCCCTCATGAGTTTTCTTTAACTGTTCTGCTATCTGCCAAGACCTGRATCTCTCTGTAATTGCTTTCCCAACGTTTTTTCTGGTAGGAATACTATCTGCAATCTCTCCATGACAAGTTTCCTTCTCATCCTGCCTGTAGACTTCCACTTTTTGAAGCTTGTTGCTGTAGATTTCTTTACTGTTCAGAAACTGGGTAGTGAAGATGAAGACTTTCCCCATCCATGGAGCCATTTCCCTGTTTACTAATGCTCTGTGCAAATTTCAGAACAGCATCTTCCAGTGGCATGTTATGGCTAGCACAGTTTCATGTGCTTTTAAAGTCTTTCAGCAAGTGRCATGACCCCAGCAGCATAAACTGTTCTTGCTTGGAGCATTGAGCTCTAAGGACACAACAAAGAGGTGAAAATGCCCCAGTGGCCAGAGGCTGCTGGCAGAGGGAGGCACTGCACCACTGCTGCTGGGAAGGTGAAACTCAGGCTGGCAAACAGAAAGGCATTTTGGTAAGAGTGTAGGCATCTGAGCAAAGGAGCAGACTCTTGGAGAGGGATGATTCCCTTCATCACCACTGAATTTGGAGCAGGASAGAGGCTGTGTCAGAGCCCCTAGCTGGAGCTGGTCCTGCCTGGCTGTGCTGTCCTCACGAGTGTTGGGTAATTGGAGTCACCCCTGATGGTTGTGTTGGTCCCAGAGTTCCTTCAGCAGCCAAAGAAAAGTTTCATCAACCCTGTCATCCTTATTAGGGGATGACTAACAGACACCAAGCCTAAGGTCCCCCTCAGTGATGACCCCAACAGTCTTGATCCAAAATCATTAATAGACCTTTTGTGGCCCCACTCACCTCCACACATTCAGGTATTTGTTACACAGTGCAACTTCACCTCCTCTTCTTCCCTTCCTCTCATCACAAAAGAGTTTGTAGCCATCCATTGTGGCCTTCCAGTCTCTCAGGCTTTCCCAGTAAACTCCTGAGATCCCTAKGACAATAGAACATCTCATACTGGGTGTAGAGCACCAGCTTCCCTTGTTTGAGCAGTGTCACTGATACACCTGGGGCTCTTGACTTTTGAAGAGGGTACAGAAAAAAAACATTAACAAAAGGTAGAAAACATCATCACAACCAAAATGTCCTGCTGAGACACTGGGCCTGATTTTCCTTATTCTTTTGCAACTGTAATWCAAAGAATCAATTTCTATCCATACATTTTTCCACAATCTTTCTCCCAGTAGAATATGGAGGAGCCCATAAGGATCCTGTGTGCCAATCCATACAAAGATCTGTACCTGCTGCTACTGGCAGACCTTATACCTGTGTTGGTTTGGGTGCCAAACAGAGGGCARCTCCCCTTGGCTAATAAACTGTGATACCTCAACTACTGATACCTCCCACCTCCTTTGAAAATCCAGGCAGTGCAAGTGCTCCTGTGAACTGTTTGTCTAAGTTCCGTAGTCTTTCTATGCTCATATTAAAAAGATAATAATAATTTAATAGTATTTTTAAAAGAAGCAAGTATGACATTTGTCACTATGCAGAGAGGCAAACTATTTGTGTTTCTAATAGGAACCACTGGGAAAAGAAAGATTGGGGGGGGGAAAAATCAGCCAGAGGGAATAGCTTGATGAAAGCTTTAAGTTCTAAGAAGGTTTTATTTCTTTGCTGCTTTGTAGTTCCTGTGGGTGASTGAGTAAACCTGACAGTTCAAACTACATTTTCCTCAATATCTCAAAATTCATTCAACTTCCCATGTTACTAATTATTTTTCCACCTGAGAATCAGCTATTTTGTTTCAGGCTACAGCCTTAGAGAAAAAAAAATCAGCTTTATTACCAGGGTCAAAAAAAAAAAAAAAAAAAAAAAAA
>NW_026623700.1:261304-302575 GCF_030028575.1 Malurus melanocephalus
TTCTCTGTGCTTTAGTGGCTATAGTAAGCTCTTAGCACCTACAAGGAAGAGAAAAGAGGTGAATCCTCTTCTTTCTCCTCTTAAATGAATAAGCTCTATTTTTTTTAAATTATTGATTTCTGTAATTCTAAATATATAATACATCAGGAGATTTTAATCAGCATAGAATCAGTAGGCTGGTGTGGAGAATTGTGAATACCATRAGCATTAATTTCACTTCTTTTTCAGAAAACATCATCCAGGCACTAATTAAGTCTTTAATTAGGCATCCTATTAAATTTTGCTTTAGAAACGTTAAAGGCCTGGCAAACATACTCTGTCAAGTCAATGTGAGTCTCTACATTGATTTCCATGGCATTTGGACAAGTCACAAAGGCCTTGATTAGATCTTTTTATGGGGTGGCAAAAAAAATCAAAATCCATTTATCTGACTAACCCCCAACTTTCCTTTTCATCTTTGATGGTCAGAGAACACACTGTGAGAAAAAAAAAAAAGGTTGGAATAAAAATATGATATCCAGAGCAGTAGTTTAATGGTTCAGTTTGTCTGGGCAAGTTCTGTCGTCATTAGATATGAAATTTAAATSGTAATTCATAACATGGATATAAACTCAAGTAGCCATCACTATATATTTTGGATTTTGGACTTAATAACAAAGGTGAGGGACCAGAATTGAGGTGGTCTAAGGACAGGCCTTCCTAAAGATAAAACTAACAAGTAACTTGCAAACAGTAACTTGTGAAATTATTTATAGATCTAATTTACAACCAACCTTCAGAAATGCAACCTTGCAATAATGAAATGGGATTATTCATAGAGCAAAAGTTTTACAGTAAGGTCAGAGCTGAAATATGGAAATAATATATTCTGTGGTTTTACAAGGTCCTAGAGCACCTTAAAGTATAAATTCACACTGCCTCTCACGGGTCTTCTGTGCAGCTGCCACTTTTTCCCAGAAGATTGTCCTAGTTCTGTGAAGAAATTGTGAGAGCAGGGCAGGGGGGTGGCTGCTATCACTCACGAGGGTTATGCTTAGGATTTTCAGACCCCTAGCACACATCCATGCACTGCAGCTCTTAGTAAAGCTTTGTGATTATTGTCTCATTAACCTTGAGGCTGGGCTAATGAAGTTTTTTATGTGAACTTTAAAAATCTGTGAATTTTGRCCAATGTTCTGAGGGGTGTGTTGTGTTATCTCACACCCCTGTTGTCAATGAGAAAGACAATCATGGCACAATTCTTTTGTTATCTCTATCAAGCACACTGTTTCTCCTTCTACCTATACTTTCAAAAGTTTACTTCTTTAGTCTCAAAAAAATTCAATCAAGCTTTCATCCCATAATGTATCCTAGTAACAGGTTTAATGGYCTTCTCTGCTTCTCTAGATAAATTAAACAGTTTTGGAAAATAATTAACTGCATTAGGAAATGTATTAAAAGAATCTGTTTTGCTTTCTCAGGGCAGAATGTCATTTTAAAGTCAATTATGCTGAAGGKCCAACAAATTGTCCACAATATGCAACTTCTGAGATGCAGAGCATAGAAGTGACAGCAGAAATTCATCTCTGATTATCACTGAATTGTTTCAGACACCAAGTATCCAGCTTCAGTCAAAAGAAACAAGTGAGCTTCACAAAATGTCCCTTTGTAGGTAAGATAATTAATTTATCAAATTCTTTTTATCATTTGAGAGTAAGAGAAACTGAAAATTTCAGTCATGTAGAAGCTGAAAAAGATGTGGTTCTGCCATTTCATTTGCATGTTAAGGTAGATTGTGGTTTTGCTAGTTCGAGTAGCTGTGATTGAACTGTTATTTCTAATTATAGTAAGTTATTGTAATGTGAGCAAAAGTATCAGACAGTTGGCAACTTTGTCTTGTACCTTGCCCACTTTTGCATCCAGAATTTCAGTGTATTTTTGTGGCCATTYAATATCAGGGGATGATCCAGTCACAGGGGTTTCTGTGGTCAGTCCATGTCCAAATTAAACTGGCAGTTCTGATGATCAGCTGTCTCTACCTTCTGTCCCTCTTACTGGCTTTTGAAAATTATTATGATTCTGTGTAGCTAACTAAAAGCACCATTTTTATAAGTATTTTTCAGTCTCCATTAAGCAGTGAAAAGCCAAGTAAGAGTAATTTTGACAAAGGACATTTTACTTATTAGTTTCTTCTTACTTTTTCCTGAGCCTGGCCTGGGTTGAGGGATAGGCCAAAATATTTTGCATAGCCTCAAGAACTTCCTTTGCTCAGATATTTAGCAACTTTCTGTAATTAAACGATGTTCTTGCTTTTTCAAGCAGTTTAAACTGCACAGATAGAGCAGCCACGGGGAATTTAAATGCCAAAGTACATTAAAGAGAAAGGTGTCTGCAGTTTATTGGATGGGTCTGCATAGACTGTGAGAGATTAAATGACCAGTACAGCAAAAATAGATCACTTGGAAATAGCCAAATAAGGCTTTCTGACAGGATTCTGTTGTAATAGATTATTAAGGGAATATCTGCAGAAGTAAGAGTTTATCTCCTTTTTCTATTTCCTGGAGGAAGGTGAAAGGAGAGGAGAGCAGATCTAAAGCCAAACACTATGACTTTATTGACTTAATTGGAATTGTTGCCAAAATCACCTGATGGAAGACTTCAATCTGTCTCAAAGTAACGGCTTCACTTCCATTGCATTAAAAATATAATAGGGAGTCATGACTTTTTCTCTTTTTTTTCAGAATTTATAGAGGAAACATCCCAGTGCTTATACAGTGATGTAGATAACTTTGCCATTGCACTGCATGTCTTCAGATATTTGGCATGTTTAATGAATTTTTCAGACATTTCATTTCCTTTGCAAGTGCCAATTATCAATCTATGGTAATGAAGGATGGTTTAACGTGAACTGTCAAGGAAGTTTATAAAATTATCATGTCAACACTGTACTCTTCCAGCAGAGTTAGAGAAGGATTACAAGAAAATGATATTGTCATTTAATTAAACAGGGTGTACATTAATATTTCACTATTACTCCTTACTTATTTTTCATCCTGACAAGTACTAGCTATCATTTTATGGAGCCATCAGTTGTGCCTGGTGATGGACAAATCCTCAGACAGCCTGAAAAATTCAGGTATTTTATTGGAGGTGGGCCTGTATGTGGTGCAAACAGTGATTTTTTTTCACCTTCCTTATGCTACTCTTAATATGATATCAAACAAGATTTCCACCACAGCTGACCATGCAAATGTTTAAGATGTGATTTCCTGTTCTTGCTTATTCAGCCATCAGTGGAAGAAGTGCCCATACCTTAAACTAAYATCTTTTTCAGGGGTAGTCTCAAACTGTCTGTATATTCAGGGTTCCAATGTGGACAGGCTCWGATTAACTCACTGATGCTAATCCAAATTTCCACCACTACAGGAAAAACTTCTTTAAACCCAGCTTTATATTCTAGATCAAGAAGACCAATGTTTCTTTCCAGTTGTGTTGGTAGGTCTTTGGCAACACTAATTAACGAACTTTCAGGTTTCCTTGTAACAAAAACTAATTTGCCCTGGACTCTTCAGGAAGATTTTTGACCTCTACCTTCAACTGATCATTTTTGTTTTGAGATCTGTGTCAAAATAAATCCTGTTCTCTCTAGGATACTTAAAGGCTGGTGGAAATTCTCCACRTGATTGTTCTGTTCCCTCTGAGAATCTAAAAATCACTGTCCATGATTTTACTTTTTAAGTAATCTCACTCCTGCAAGGGCCTTACTGAAATTTATAGCTTGGCAGGTTTTGTCTCTGTCAAATTCTGGTCATTGTGTKAGCACTCTCAAAGAGGTTTTCTTGAGAGGTGCAGATTGCTTGGCTAAAGAACTTCCCTCCTCTCTTGAAGGAAATTTGGAGGCAGTAAATGCTTGGCACCTCTATGAACTACACAATGAGCATCTCTTCAGTGCCAGAGAGGGGTGTACATATCAGTTCCCCTTACTTAAAAGGCCATTTACATCTGGCATAATTTGGCCTTCAATTTTTAATTAACMTTCCACTGGAGATTTTGTAATGTTATGCAAGCAAGAAGAAAGCGATCTGTTCTTGCTACATACTTAATATATGTATCATTACAGGTACCTAGCAAAAATTAGTGGAAGYGATTAGAATCATAGGGTAATTTGGGTTGGAAGGAACCTCAGGAGGTCAGCTAGTCCAACCTCCTGCTTCAAGCAGGGTCAGTTATCAAATTAATGTGCTTCCACTTTTTTTGTGGAGGTTATGGTTCCCAGCGGATCACAGGTTAATTCCAGCAAAGCGATAACCTCACCAAGTGTCAGTCATTTCTTTAGAAATTCAGCTATTATCATTTTTATATGCKTTTAATTCATGGGTTAACTATGGGAGCTCAGTAATGTATAGTGACAATTCTGTAGTCCTTTCAAATGCTACACTTATTATTATACCACCTTCTAACTTTGCTCATAGTTCCAACAAGTGCTAGAAATACTATTGTTATGATAAGTTATGGATCCCCAATGGAGGCATTTAATTTCATGGAATGTTAAAGGCTGTAACAGCCTATTAAAACAGGGGTGGAAAATCTTGCTTTTTAAAAAAAAAAGAAAAAAAGACAAAATGAAATGTATAGTGGCACTCCTCCAAGAGAGACATTTTTTCAAAACCCAAATCTTGGAGATAGGTTTTTTTTGGAAGTAATACATTCTTCAAGGGCTAACAATGAGAATCATGTGGCCATCCTTTTTAGCAAACACTGGCTACCATTTCTAATTCCAAAGAGCTATCCGTGTGGCAGGAGGGAGACTAAGCTAATAATGAAGYATGAATATGATTTTCCTTTCATTATTCTTACTAAAATAGCCAAGGAATKAGGACAATTAACAATTCTGCTCATGTGTGTGATTACAATATCAGCACACAAACCTGTGAAAGCTCGCTCAGTACTTAAATTTGTTCACATAAAGAGTCCCCTTGGCTTAAAAGCAAGGATAAGGCCCCAGTGTTTGTGCTGGCCTTTTGGAAGTTTTCAAAATGCAGTTATCCCTGTGTGAACCTTGAGCAGCCCTTGTAGGCTTGACTGAGAATCTGAAAATGCATCCCCATGCCAATASAAGTGGCAGGGCACAGCTGCTTGCTTTTCAGCTCCAAAACCTTTGGGTTTTGTTTGCAGCTGTCTGTCATAAGCACTTGCTTTGGAGAATGTAAATAACCAAAGATGAAAGGTGATTTTTGTATAAGGGGAAATAAGTAAATAGATGAAACCTTTACTAAACTCACTGCTCTGTTGAGTTGTCCGAATCGCTGTTTCAGTGCCACTTGTAGCCAACCAGAACCTTTCCACTGGTTTTAGCAGAGCCTGTGCTGATCCCTGGAACCGTAGCTCTAAGTGCAAATGAAGACTCCTACAGAACTAACAGAGCTGAAGGATTCAGGAATTTGGAGTAGGATTAAATATTCATTTCTGCCTGGTTGGCAACACCAGGGATTTAGTCACAGAGGGCATTAAAGAATAGGTTAAAATAAAAAAATAAACCTACAGCCTAAAAGTCACAGAAGTCCTTCACTATCCCTTCCCCAGGAGTACAATTCCATTGTCCTTTATTACTAATATATCATAATAGCACCAAATATGGCCAGAACGTTTGACAGTCTGGATCAACATACAGTCCACAACTGAAAAATGTCAGAAAAAATTACAAACTGATGAAGAGGGGAGACGGACAAAGCAGAGAGGTGAAATTCACAGCTGTCAATCACATGAAGTTTTCACCTCAATAGTGTCTTTTAATAACCCCATGATGTCTTGGGAGTACTAGAGTGGGAAACAACAGTTAGCAGAGGTTTGGGGAGTCAAGGACAGCAGGTATTTTCCATGGTAGTTGCACAGAAAGTTGCAAGGAAATTCAAAGATGGGGGTGTGGCAGCCAGCAGATACTGAACTAAAGTGAAAAGAGAGACTTTGGTCACCATCATTCTATGGTAATAATAAAAGCCTGGAATTTGAGGGCAAGGAGCCTCAGTTTGGAACAACTCAGAGAGCCAATCCAAGTTTCAGTAGTTCAGGTGGGAAATAATTTGCTGCTTTATCAGTGAAGGAGCTGTATGTACAGAGGGAATGTGGGGCTGTGAATTGGAGACAGAATGATTTAGTACAGCAGGATTCTTTTGAGAATATAATGAGCTTCTGCCCCTAAATTAAAACTTTTCTTTAAAGATTTTGAATCCAAAAATAACTATCAGGGGACTTTCACAGAAGCATTAATTACTTTCATTCCTAAATCTGACGGTGATCCAAATTCATGTTCCAACTACCTTCYTTTTTCCCTTATAAATTAAGGTTGCAGAGCTAAATTATTGGCTTCGAGGACTGCAAAGGCAATTTTCTACATCATATCTCATTCCCAAGTTGAATGTTATACGTAGATTATGCACAAACAATGCTGGAAACCTTTATAGCAATATCCCTTGAGCCAGTAAACTCTTTGTCTACTAAACAGAATTTTCTAATGACAGTGTGAAAGCCTGTGACTGCCTACAGTGGGACTGTCTTTTCCATAACCCTCCAGTGCTCTGTATTTTGTCCATATTTGATACAAGTCTTTTTCTCCTTTTTTGTAAACCTTCAAGTCCTATGATTTTATGAGTGGTATTCCCGTGTGGTCCTTAATTATCCTCTTTCTTCTGGCTTTGCAAAGTGATTTTTGCTTAATAGCACAGAGAGATTCATACAAGACATAGASGTGTCCTTCAGATGTATCTTCCATTTCGGTTATCACTAGCTTGGATTGGGGTTTTTTGCTGGGTTGGGAAAATGTTGGTTGCCTGTGGAGGTTTTATTCAAGTAACACAAAGAATTGGTATTCCATAGTTCAAGACAGATTCTGCATCTGTTTTACCCACATGCTGTTTAACCCAGCTACTTTTGGAAATAAAGAGTATTTTTCTCAGAACAAGATTACACTGGAGACAGTTGAAGTTGCTTCCTCCTCAAGTAAGATTTTTAAATTCCCATGTTTATCTCTGCCCTAAAAGTTCAGTGCASAGGTCCATCCTGCTTCCACTTGTTCCTTTGACATGCTAAATGCCTCTTTAAATCCTACTCTAAGTTCAAGGGTAGGGAGGAGGAAGCCACAAAGGGATGCTAAAGGTAGGACCCAGGAATATAATCTCAATTTTTTCCCCTGTGTTTAAATAGCGAAGGATAACCTCCCTGCTTTTTTTTTTTTTTTCTGGGACTTCTGGACTGGTGCGATGGTTGCAGTCACCTGAGCTCCATGCTGAGACTCCACCTCAGCTGGCCATGTGTGTCCTCTGGCACTGAGTCTGCTTAAAGCAGCAGCTGAATGAAATATGCTCTATGAGCAACTTTTATCTTTTTTTCCTATTGAATTGCATCTACTCCCTTTCTTTTGTTAGATTTTGGCACCGTTCAAATATAATTGAAATATCACAGACCTAAAAGGCCCGTGAACAGACAGCAGCAATTTCTTGGCACAGCTGAGCTTGGCGCAGCTCTGGCTGGGCTGTTTGTGCAGGCRTAGGGCTGAGAAATAAATCCTCTTTCTAGAAACTAAAGTTTGGGTTTAGCTGGGCTTTGGCTGAGCATAGACATCAAAAGCAAGTGTTGTGTGCTGCTGTTTGTGATATGGGGGGGTTAAGCAACMAGCTCCTCTATCTACACAGTGAGAGAGGGTCCTTAGTTTTTTAGGGGATTCAGTGAAGCTAAGGGTGTAACAGGAAATATAACTTGCATCCTTTACCATAACTTGCATCTGTCAGTTTTTCTTGTTCTGAAAGGCCCCAGAAACTGGGTCACCCAAATGGTGTAACAGTTTAGCATAGTAAAGCCACGACATGCACATGAGCCACTTAACCTGAGGCCATTAAAATACAACTTCCTTGTTTCAATACATTTTCTTTTTCCCTTGTTCTTAGTAAGGGGAGCTGCCAACAGCCTGTTTCCCAAATTGTGCCTGAGCCTCCAAGCTCTTCTGCCTTTAAAATCTGATTTTCCTTGTATTTTAACCAACTCAACACACCTCCTCGTATTTTTCTGCTTTGAAATGTGTACACGGGATGGCAGAGCTGCAGTTTTTGTGCTACAGTGTTATACTTATTTGGGAATMAATAAGAAGGGGAAAGAACCTGGGATCTTCTGCAGGGAAACAGGGAAASACTTGTTTACAAGATCTCACATTTCTGGCAAACAGCTGGCTGTAGTTTTAATAATGAGCTGGCCATAATTGGAATGTATTTAATCCAAGTTAACATACATGCACTAAACTTGCTAATTGGGAATTTCTTTTTATAAGCACATTACTCTTGCTTTTTCAAGTAATGTTAACGTGCTGATACAGCAGAGAGAGCGCACCTCACTCCATGACTGCAGCGAGCAGGCCCCAGTGCATGGTAATTTTTGAAGAAAACATATGGTAAGAGTAATGGCTGAAGTCTGTMGACAGCTTGCCTAAATTACAGTGCATCCATTGAAACCAGGACACATGCTAAGCTGCTGAAAGCAAAGAGATGTCATTAAAAAATGATTCATATACCTTTGCTTTAATGAGTCCTCACACTTGAGGATTGCCAATTGCCTGATCAATAGCTTCACTGCAGCACAAGGCAAAATTCTTTCTACAAGTGAAATATTTCCATTACAGAAGACTGGAACTTCAGCATATACACTTTTGCCTTGAAGGAATTTGAAAATAATATTTTTTTTTAATATTTCTGAAACCTKCCTATATTTGAATCTAGTAAATAAACAATCATGCACTGCCATATGGAGCAATTTCATAACAGCACATGGTGAGGCTCTAATGAGTTTTACCATACTGTGCCTGACAGGTGAATTTTCAGCTTTGATTACAGGAGGCCAAAAATAATTCATCCAGGCCAATAAAGTTTGATTTAGATAAGACTCGATTATTTTTGCTATCAGCCATTAAGAACTGTTCTATCCTCATTTTCATTTTCAGGCACAGAGCCTGGCAACAAGCAATAATGGATATTTATTGGGCTATCAAATCCACAGAGACTTGTTTACTTATCTGCGTACTGCAATTGTCAATATTCTCTAGTCCACTGGCTGCTATCTTTAAAAGATGTCATGTGTAGGAGTTGTTTTCAAGCTCAACTCTTAAACTTTAAAAAGGTGCTTTGAAGTTATTATTAGCAGTGCTGCRCCTAGAGACCCCATTATGCCAGGCAGGTACAAACAGAGCGAGAGACAGACGTGGCAGAGGAAATGTGGGCGCAGTTTTTGTGTTTTTTGAAAAGCCTGAGAATCTCCAGTGCATGTGGGGGCTGCTCTGGGAGCTGAGGGCAGCCCAGGGCACATCCCACTGGTGGAGGAGCCTGGAGGAAGCAGAGAGGTACTGCCTTGCTCAGGTGGAGCAGGGTTTCATCTCCTGTAACAGCTTATCTTGGAACAGGCAAAAGCAGATCCCACAGAGGAAGGCTGAGAAATGTTGTGTTAAACCCCTGAATAAGCTGCTGGTACCTCAGATCTTGCCCTCGTCTCTTGTAACTGAATTATAGCCCCAGACCCTTGTACACCCCATCCTTAACTGCAGGATTGAAAACCAAGGTTCCAATACTCCATTTTAGTGCAAAGGAGAAATCCCTGCCAGATATTCTCAAGAGGTGAAAAATTACACTGAAGTTTACTGGCAAAAGTAGAGAAAATTCAGGAAACTTCGGTAAAAGACAACATAGAACACTAAATTCAATATAAAAAACTTATTATACCATGAATTAGGATTTACTAAGTATTAACTTAGCCCATGTAACCAAGAAAAACACTTAAACTTAGGAAACGTTGTCGAAAAGTTCCATGAAGAGAGAGTTGGGAGAAGAAAGACATGGAAAAACACAAGGAGAGAAGAGCTACAGAAAACACAAATATAACACCTACCTGTAAGGATTGTGGCATGGGTCAAACAGAAGCTCCACAACAGGCAGTAGGGCATCACCATGTCCTGCCCTCACGCTCTGCCTTTTAAACCCCAGGGCCTTGTGGCTCCACCCCTTGGGTGGGACTTCTGGTAGCTTGACCAATCAGAGGCCAGAATGCCTCAGCCCCGCCCCAATAATCTATGATTGACAGCTGCGCAATGGGGTGTGGGGTGTGAGGGCAGAGCAGAGCGAAGCTGGGCCTGTCCCTCACACCGCAGACGCCCACACTGGCGTTCCAGACTTGCAATATCCCGTTTTTGGTAACCCTGGATGACAAGTGACATAACCAAGGTCACACGGTTAATTTTAGTGAAGCAAATCTGGTTTATTCCCTTTTTTCGCCACATGGACACACACGAGTCAGCGTACTGCTTCAAACACTGCAGCTCCTTTGGTTTTCCAGCAGACCAGGGCATTGAATTATTCACAGGAGGAAGTGMAAAGGAAGGTGTGTATAGTCTGGACATCTTGCAGCTTCACAATAAGTGACTGTGCTGAAGCTCTTGCCTTAAACTTTGTAAGAGATTCTTTCTTGGTGGTTCCCATAATACCTTGGTGTTCACRGAAGGCTGATAAATCTCAAACTTCTGAAGTTTCACCTTAGTGCTAACTACTGGTTTTTAGATATGTCAGGTGAAAAGGCACACTGGATATCATCTTGATCTCTCAGAGGCCCTTTGTTCCCATTACTTTATTCTTCACTATTCTTCTYCTTCTTCCCCTCATGTTCAACAGGTGAAAAATGAGCATTTATGCCTTTTCACAAAACTGGCAAATATGTAGGCATGCCATTCCTGCGTAGCGTGTGACATTTTGTGCRAAGCTTTATCTCTGACCTTTCTTTTCTTACCCTTGGTTCAATTTCTTTCTGCCCTGGGCTTTGAGACAATGAAAGTTAATTATGACTCCTGTTAGGCCCTTTGGGGGGTTTGGCTCTTCATATGCATCTACACAAAAAAAAAGTGACCTTAAGGTTTTTATTCAACAGATGTCCTCTATCAAACTTCATTTCCTTTTTCTTCAGCTTTCAGCAGAAATTTTAATTGTCTGTTAAGGGAAAGCCATGTAAAAATTCAGTACGAGTAAAAATTATATCAAGTGAATTTTTATTTATTTTATTTTAGGGAATAACAGTCTTGGGATTATTACTCAAGGAAATCAGAAATCATTGCCTAAAATTCGGATTACCTTTGAATCCCTAACTGGAAATCTAATTTTCAAATACATTCCCAAAGAGGGGGAGGCTCAGGCAGATTTTTTGAGTTCTCTATTTAAAAAAAAAAAAAAAATAGAAAGGGCTTCCAGTGGCTTCCAGAGCTGTGAGGATGACTTGGCTGTTTGTTTGGAGATACCACCAGTATTCTGCAAATAGTTTTCCTTTGCTTTTGTGAGCTGTGTTGCAGGCTGGTGTCCCTCTTCAGGATTAAAAACTTAGAATAAGCAGGGAGCTATGAAATTAAAACAGCATATAACTGAGCCAATCTTAGGTAGTATCTCTGAGGTAATTAAGAAAGGAGCAACACAGTGATCAAATCAAGGTTGCAATTAAAACTGAATCAACAGATCAATGGGTTCAAATGAGCAAATCATCATATTAATATAGCAGGTAATCAGGTAGAATTAAGTGGTTGACACTGGAGGGAATTTCTGTTAGTTTGAGACTGAAATTGCAGGGAGACGTGGGGAAGAACCCATTTTTTTTAGTTTGAGATTCGATAGCCGTGATCACTGACCTAAAAAAGAACCTCATGTATGATCTTTCTGATACTAACTTTAGTCCCTTCTTTACCAAAGCTTTACCCAGCCCAGAGATCTCCCCCATGCTTTAAGCTTAGAAAAAAATACTTTGTTAGTTTCAAAAGTTGTTGGAGGCATACAGCCCATGCAGCAACAAAAGGCTGGTGTCCTTAGGTAAGAATAACAAGATCTTGTCATATTTTATTGTAATTAAATTCTCTTCCTGACTGACATATCTTCCCAGACTCAACAAGAATATGGGCATTCTCTGCGATTCTAAGAAAATATTTTGCCATATAGATTAATTTCAGGATTAACTCACATTTATTCACTGATATAAAATAACTACAAACCCAGGTTATAAACACAGAGGTAATTCATATGTGCCTGTTAAGTATGATAAACTTGTTTTGCCTTTCCTGTGTTAAAAGGGATGGCCTTTTGGAAAGCCTGYAAAATTATTATGTGAAGAAGAGATTGTTTTAAATTCAGCATGATCTGGGGAGTTGGGCTATGCTTCTCTAGTCAAAAATTGATGCCTACAAATCTTGCCATCTTAATTCAGAGACCAGATGCAACACAGGTCAATTTAATTTCATTACTGTCAAAAGGTCTTCTGAAAAGATTATAATGTTTGCAAGCCACTGCCCGCCGCAAGGTGATGCCACAGGAGGAGAGTTCAGTGGGGACCACATGCTGGAGTGAAATTAATTAACCCTTGTCAGCAATGGAGAGTTAAAAGCAGGCCCATAACTCCTTCCATTGCTCACCAAAGGCAAAGTAATAACCAGTTTAAATTTCTTACCCTGTTAAGAATGAAACCGTAAAAAGTTAGATGAGTAGTTTGTTTAAAATTGGTGGACATTGTAGGAAAAAAAAGAAAAGACCAAAAAAAAAGTAAGAGTAGGCATTTTTTATTTTCTCTTTTTATGGTAAGTGCTTACTAAGCTTAAGCTAACAGAAATGCAACTGCAGCACTAGATTGCCTATGATATCTAATTTTCAAACAGACATAAATACTAGAGAACAACTTGTCATTTTAAAAGGGTAAACAGAAAAATCATATAAATTAAGTGACATTTAAGAAGTTCAGGGTTTATATCACAACCACSAGGGAAATCAGAGACCTAAGGAAGAAATGTTTCTTTAGAGCATTGATGTAATCAGACTTGGGAGAGAGATTTTTTTTTTCACCCCTAAATGATTGTCCGAATAATTTAGAAGCACAATTTTGGACTCAGATTGTCACAAAGGATTAACTGTTTATTTTTAATTATGGACCCTGCATTTGGAATTCATTTTTAAGTTGATTGAAAATTAGTTCACTAAAGCGGTAAAAGGCTAAATGTAATCAAGTGCCTGTAAGAAATAAAAAGCCCCACTGAGGCCCTGGTTTRTTGAAAACAGAAAAAATAACAGCAYAGAAACAAAAATTATTTGGGGTCCTTACCTAAGTATTTGTAAGGCCAGCAGAGCYTGCACTGGGAGAGAGGAACCCTTTGATCACTTGCTGAGCTCCATCCAGAACATTTGCTAAAAGGCTCAGTCTGTCAAATGTTAATGGATATCTTTGCCAAAAAAAAAGACTGCCTTGCTCTGGAAAGGACCTTGAGGTGATGAGTTAAGCGCCGTGGTGTTGTCTGTGACTAACTGGGAAATATATTGAATTGTTCAAGGATGCTCAAGGCCAGGCTCTGCTTAGGCTGGTTGGGCTGGGACTTGAAGAGAGAAAAAGGAGTTTTGCACTGAACTTTGAAATATGAGAGTAGCCTGAGTCTCCCCTGCAGTCATTTGGGTGCTAATTGCACCCTTGGTGAAAGACAGCCTGAGAGGGACATGGCCCTGTCCCTGTGTGTGGCAGGGAATGTCCTGGGGTGCAGCCAGGCTGTTGCTCTCACCGAGGCCAGGTCAGGCCTGAAGATCCCTGCTCCAATCCCCCTGTTCTGGGGCAGGAGCACTGTGAGGTTACTGAGTTACTCAGGCATCCCTTGGTCAGTGAGGGAGCAGCTGGGCACCCTCCAGCACAGCTCACTCCTGCAGAGCTGCTCTCACACRATACAAGTGCTGCTTCCTTCTCACTCTGCACCGGGATGCTGCTGTACCAATGARCAGATGATGAGAGGAGCAAGCAAGGGGAAAGGTCACCTCCCACACTGTCACAGCACATCAACCAGCCAGCTGATATTTCTAACCCACACGTGCAGGAACTCRGCGCGCTTATCTCCGAACAGAGCTCCGCGCACCAGCCAGCGGGCAGGGCCATCCTCGCTGCTGCATTTATCATGTTAGGAAATGACCTTTGGAGGATCAAATTCCCAAATACCAGTACTGGCCACAGCTTTTCAGTCTGTGCAGCCAAGAGCCAGCTGTAGTGCAGTGCTGTGCCAGCTTGCTGAGCCCAAGCAGGACCAGAGCTCGACCTCGATGCAGCACGTGACCCATCCTTTGCTGTATTATCCAATTAGTCAGAGTCATTAATTCATCTCTTTAAGGTCTTGTTCTAACAGGAGACAGTCTTATTGCCARGATAATCCCTAACATTTTACAAACATAGCATTATAGACAGTTCTGATGAAAGGCAACCTCAAGGGGGATGGCTAATCCTCCCCTATCCTAAGGCTGGATCAGCAAGACATTTAAGCTTTTCATGAAAGATATTTATCTAACCCATCTTTAAAGAGAACCTGTAATTCTGGAGAGAGGCCTGGGTTATAAACCCTGTCCTTTATTCTGTCTTCCTGTACAGCTTCTTTTTTTAGTTTGGTTGTTTTGGGGGGTGTTTTTTTTTTTTTTTTTTTTTTTTTTTTTTTTTTTTTTTTTTTTTTTTTTTTTTTTTTTTTTTTTTTTTTTTTTTTTTTTTTTTTTTTTTTTTTTTTGTGTTTTTTTTTTTTTTTTTTTTTTTTTTTTTTTTTTTTTTTTTTTTTTTTTTTTTTTTTTTTTTTTTTTTTTTTTTTTTACTCATTTCATCTGTCAAATGTTTGGTTGCAGGTGGTAGAAAGAATACCTTTGTACATTCTCTATAAATAAGTTATTCCTAAATATCTTAATAAAAGACTAGTCAGTGGCTTAGAGTCCTTTAATTAATAAACTTAGGCAATCTATAGTAACATCCACTGAAGTATTAAGAGCTGTACCATTCTGATCCGTCTTATACATACAACATTTAATTGTTCACTTAGAAATCAAGTCACATCCACATTTCATAGAATCAGTGCTCAAATAAAAAAAGTCTTTAACTGAAAGTCTTTTCATTCAAAATTGTTTTCATGATTTCTTTTTAATAAAAGTAAAAAGACATGCCTCTGTTTTGTAGACTGCTGTCTGAAAACCAGACTGCACTCCTGCTTTTCTCAGAGGCATTTTCCACGCAGATTTTGTGCAGTAGCTATATCATGATGTTTGGGAAGTAGAGCTGTGATCTTTTCTAGTCCTTGTTTGCTTTTTACCAGTGACATCTCTAACTTAGAAGATTTGTAGCACTCTCATATACAAAATTATTATTATGTCAGCAGAGAAAGTGCAGTTTTTCCTGCCCTAAAGGGTTTCATAAAATGTTATGCAAGTGTCTGTTGCAGATGGAGTTGGTAACACTGCTTACTCTTAAGGTAGTCCAGCATTTGGCATTTTCACTTGCCAGGTTTTAATTATTCAAACTAAAAGTTTTTATGCAAATATTTGCTGCAGGCTAAATATTTTAGAGAACTTTCAGGAAAAATAGTTCATCTGCAATCAAGAGTACAGAAATCTGAGGAAAGGAGGAGATTAGCTTTTCCTCATGATAAACAAAATATTTAAATTATTTAATTAGAAAGGTTTGTCTTCTCTYTGTTTGAAAATTGGCAGAGAGATTTGCTCTAACATCAGAGATCAGTCTTCTYCAGCTCCTCAAAAATCCAAGAAAAGTTTCTAAAAAGCCTCAACCTGACCATGCTCTGTGGCTGTGCTTTGGGACAGTCACTGAGAGCYCCAGGGAGCTCCTGCTCTTGACCTTTGGGGAGCTGTGCAGGGCTGTGGCCATCCCACATCTGTTTAATTTGCAAGGGCAGCTCAAGGAGATCACAGTCATCCCCATATGCTTTCTGTCTGCCCAGCAGATATCCACAGGGCCAGAACCGTTCTATTTTGCTCCAGCCTACAGTTCATCTGGTGGGGGTGACTGCTGTGGTTTATTCAGGATTGCCCAGGGATCTGAGATGTGCTATTGCCAGGCATCCAGGAGGCCCTGAGCTGCGTGAGATTGCCAGGGTTTGCTCTGGGTCTTAAACTGAGAGCCAGGAGTGTCATACTGTATAAATCAGCAGTTGATATTTTATTCATATATATAAAAATAAAATTTAAAGTTACTTTAGAAATGCCCAACCTGTTTATGCTTGGTTTTACACCTCTGAACCACCTGACCAACACTCTGGCAGTAGCATATTTAGCTGGGGTGAAATCTGTTGGCATTGCTTACAGAGGGCTCTGGAGAGGACAGAGCAGGATGTACAGACAAGTACTTGCAGTGGTGTTMAGCCTAACCATGCTCATCTGGTTATTCTAATGTTGAAAATAAAATAAAAGCTCTCTGGATTCAGTCCAGAAAGTGTCTGTGTTGAGCCTGCTGCATCACCAGACTGCAGGGAGTGTGCAGGACTTTGCCTGGCAGCTGGAGGAGGCAAATGCAGAGACGATTATGGTGTTAAGCACTGAACCAGAGCACAGGGAGACAGTGAAACCCTCCCTGCTYGCAGCACTTGATCCCTTGTGATGATAACAGTCTGCTTATTGTTGCCAGACGTCTCATCACAGCCAGAGGTAGAAGTCTGTGCTATGTACCCAGGTCTCTGAGACTCCAGCTTGAGGAGTCCTTCTCGCTTGATAGAATTCTGTGATCTGTTATTTCTTGAAATTCAAGACTATTTTCTCATTACAGATGTATACACAAACAGCTTCGCTCAGGTTTGAAAAGGAACCAGCTACCTGGTGCCTCCAAACTTTTGCATGCTACACTGTACAAGCTTAATTACCTTCTGAATTATTTATTTTTTGGAATCTCATACAGCTCTCCACTTTTGTATCAAATTGGAACCATAGGGGAAACGTGGGCAGTAGGACATAGTGGCAATTACCACCTCAGTGCTGCTCAGCTCTGATGGCATAGATAACGGGGTTTTGCTTTAGAGGAGGTTGTACTCACTGGTGCTGCTTCAGAAGCCTGTATTTCCAACCTTTGGCTGCACTATTATGCAAAAATACTTTCTCCAAATCCAAATGCTTGGTGCTGACACATGGTGAACTCCTGGCTCACTTCTAGCACAGCCTTGGGCAKCTGGGGTCAGTCAGACATTCAACACTTAGGTCCAAATTTGTTTTCATTGAACAAAGGGCTATTAATTAGCAGTATTTTTGACAGAATATGAATGTGTAAGTCTTTCTAATTAAAGTGTGATACCAGTGCATTTGGAGTGGAACACACTGTATCCATTTTCTTCCTAAACTTGAAAACCAAAAGCAATTACTTTGTAAATCACTGCACATCATTGTACAAATTATTTTTTTAAAAGGAAGTCATACTGAGAATGCTGTTAAAAAGTTGAGCTGACTGATGCTGGTTTGACATGCAGGAATTTGACTCCTTGGGAGTCTGGAAGCTGGCACTGGAGTGTATGTCTGTATAGCTGAAGGATGGGGCTCTTTGGAGGTTTACTGCTGCTGGGTTAGAAATTCCCAAAATGAGCAATTTCTTTTTTGTTTGTTTGTTATTCTTCTGTTGCATCCAAGATGGCTCTGTTTAAAGTTAAGGAGTTTTCAGGATCAAGTGTTTGTGTGGAAGGGTGTTCTAAAACTGACTTCTGAATCACAGTGTGTCTGGTTCTCACAAAGCAAAATTAAATTGATTACTTTAAGTAAATAGACTTTCAATTTAACTTGGGAAGACTCTGCGATTTGGGTAAACAATCACAGGGTGGGGTTTTGTTTCTTTTCAAAGGTCTGTCTTGTTCTATTAAAAGCCAAAAAGCACTTTTCTTACTGAAGAAGTACCTTCCAGAATGTGGAGCAGGCTTTGCACTGCGCAGGGTGATAAAGGAAGGAGTTTTGTTTCAATATATCTGTCTCCACAGTGTAATGTACGTTAGTGTGTGTAATGACTGCAGGGACTGGGTAGATGTGTGATAGAACACACAGCACTGTGCTGTTATCTTGTTTTAATTACATGCAACATTTTTCTTCAAAATGAAGAAAACAATCGAGACAATAATCCGTGAGCAAGCAGATATGTGAATGCAAAAGAGATGCCTCCAGTATTCCTCTGTTGGTAGTACCAAGAAGAAAGGTCATGAAAAGCCCCATAAATAGCCTCTATTACCCAGAAAGCAAGCCTTGGTAAGTGTCTGACRGAGAGATCCCCAGCTCCCAGCAGCCATTAAAGCAGACTTTCACTTTCAGACATTAGAACATAAAGCTCCTTAATGAAGGGAAGATGTTTTTAGTCAAATTGTTTTCCTTTAATATTTGTTTTCTCCACTTGAACAAAATGTATATGACAAATTACTGGCTAAGCTTACAAGAGAGATCATTGTTACAATGGACAGTTTGAATCAAATTTTTTAGCAAAATTCCCATTACTCTATTTAAATGGAAACAATCCAGACATCATTAAAATAAAGCAGGATTCCTTCAGGGAGAAATTATTTCTGGTTTGATTTCTGTCAAAATGACTTTGACTTTCAGAATACTTTTACAAAATGTTTTCCTGAGGCTTTGTCTTTGTGAAGGGTTTTTAAACAAAGGAACTGTTTGCCACTAAACAGAAGTAATCTGATAAAAGATTGAATTCAAATTAAATGTGCTGATTTTTTAATGGAAGAGGTTCTTTATTATTTTATTTTGTTTTAAGACATGTCACCTAATCAGCACATAAATCTTCATAGAATTCATCTGACAACCTCATTAATTTCCTGTGAATATTGCGGTGGGAAGAAAAGACCATAATTTCATGAAGGTAATTTATTCGAAAATCAGGTGCCTCATATTTTTTATTTCCGTGAGTTTGTGTTTTAATGAAGCTAATCTCAGTCATAAACACATCTTGTGGCTACAACATGGTTGTATTCTGATTCTGGAGAGGGCATGATCCAGCTCTCACTGACACAGCTGTAAATCAGGATTAGCTGCAGTGAGGGCACGGGCAGGTATGAACAAAGGTAACCTGGAAGGAACAGACCTCAAGGGGCTTTAAGAGCTGTTTTTATGTCRCTGTGTAACARAAGTGGTGTAAAGGACCCTAAATATTAATGTCAAACAATGTGTCTGGTAATGCTTTGGTGTTAGAGCAGCAAAAACCTAAACTGATACAACCTTTAGTCGGGTTTCCTATGGATACSAAAGCTCTTGCTTTTCCCCAGCCTCTCCTGCTTAATTTCAAGTTCATTCTTTTGAACCTCATCCAGTACCTGGAGAAAGTGAATTTGGTGCTGAAAAGCACATTGTCTAGGGACTTATTTTCAGTGCCTCATTCACTTGAATCTATGCATCTGAAATGGATTTTTTTCCAGTCATATGAATTGAAGATTTTTTCCTCTTAATTATTTTTTTTTGTTATGCTTTCGTGATTCTAGGAGTAAACAAAGCAACAAAGAGCAGATGTTTCTGTTGTCCCCCCATCTTTCTGTGGGTGAGAATGTGACAGAAGAGGCTGCTGAGGAGAGGGATCAGGTTTTCCTATTGCCATTCTGAGCCCAGGGTTACCCCAGAGCAGCATCAACTGTGGAGATTCTAGGGCTTCTCCTTGTCTGTTCTTTTCTGTGCTACAGTGAAAGTGATAACGTTCTGAACTGTAACTCTCTAGAATTAGGGCAAATCATCTGTACAACATCAATGTTCTGTAATTGGCTTGATGATGAAGCAGCTTATATAAMAYATATAATATTATTGTTSTAAGTAGAAGATGGGCTATTGATAMAGCAGTGGAGCTTYGGTATAAATTGATATAAGTTACTAAGCRCTGGCTATGGAAAAACCCCAGGCTGGAAAAAACCCTTTGCTGAGACTTCAGCAAAGCATGGTTCATCCCACTTTTCTGTAGCTTATCTTCTTCAAAATTCTGCCCACTTTTCAATGTTGTCATTATCTTAATGCTGTTTAAAAGCTTGGTGGTCACAAGCTCTCTGCAACCATTAAAACTAATGAGATACAATTTCAGAAACAAAAAGGAGCAATTTGTGTGCAAGTAACTTGAGCTCCAAGCAAATGAAAATAAAGCCTGATTCACTGTCAGAAAGTTTCAGAAACTTCACGTGCAGAGTTTACGAAAAACATCTTTCAGACATGATTTTGAAAATTGCTAATATTTGAAACCAGCTGGTGTAACAAGGTTACYGAGGTGAGGAGAGAACTGCTGCCTGGAGGACATGTATTAGAGGGATCAGAAGATGTTGCAGGCAAGTTTCAATATCAGTAGCTATTTTTTACAGTAATTTCATTGCAACATTGACCACTGAGAACAACCACTCGTCATTTAACCACTTCTTCAACTTCTTTTTCCCCCACTTTTAATCTTCTTGTGGAGGCAGCTGAATAATACCTTTTTCAAGGTAAGTGTCTGATGTGTTACATCAATCACTAGGATTTCTTCTAAGATCCACATTATACTTTAAACCTTGACCTTAACAGCCATATCAGCATAATAATTTTTAGGTATCTGAAGGATTTAATACTTGATCACAAGAGAAGTTGTTGGAGGCTCCTTTTATGACCTGTGGCAGGTAGGAATATGATTCTGTTGTTCCCCTTTGCATTATCCTCCMTCATCAAGTATTTAAAGGTAAATATCTGTGCTGCATGGGTACACTCTTATCTGTATAGCAGGGCTTCATTAAGAAATAATAACCAGGTTAGGTGAATAGCAGGTGGACTTTTTTTGAAGAAAGGTGTTTGGTTTCCAGGCCAAATACAGCATGGAGAGCAGCAATAAAAATTTCATCTCCTTGCACTTGATAAGAGTTTACCAAGTTATAATATTCCATGCTTGAATGCTGTTGGATGTTTTTGACTTAGATAGAAAAGTGGAACAATGAACTTTTTTGTTTGGGTGGTTTGTTTGTTTTTTTAATGGTTGTTTCTGTAACATGGTGCATTAAGCAGATAGGGACCAGCTCATTGTATGGAGGCTACAGTTCCTGATGAGCTTTGATGCTAGAGGTTTCTTGTACCAGATCCCTTGTCCTGCAACTCTTGTGAAGATGTGTTGCTTTGCAACCATTTTTGAATGTGCAAAGTCAATTAATTTTCAAAGCTGTTTGGTAGTGATAAACTAGTTCTGTTTCCATTAGGAGAGATCAGAATTCTTTCAATATTTGTCATATTTTTATGGTTTTATTTTGGGAGCTCGAAAGATCTCTTGAAGTTACTATATTTAACCAAGACATTTTACCAAAAAAAAAGGAATTATTTTGAAAAAAATCATAAAGTACCAATTTTACTTTCCCCATCACTGGAGGAAGAGATATTGTTTTGTTGTATTTAGTGCCAAAGACATGCAGCTGTAGCTGCAGTAAGCATAGTTCAGTACAGGGACTGTCAGCTCAGCCTCTGTCATGCCAGGMCAAGACTTTTTAGTTTCAGGCTGATCCTACCAAAATGAAGCAGTTTTAGGTTTGATCAAGCTGCAAAATGTGAGTCAAGGCTTCCTTGTGCATTCACTGGGTATCTTGCCATCAGCATCAGGGAGACATAGCCAGGCTACCATGCCACGATCATATTCTAGCAATTGTGATAAATGAATTTGTTTGTAATATTTATACTGTTCTGTGAGGAACAGAGAGTTCTCAATGAAAATGGTCCTATTTGGCTGCAGGTTAAATTGAATATGTGAGAGGTTGTTAATTCCTTCTGGGTTTCGCAGGTTACTGGTTCAGAAGTTAATTTAAAAWGTACCACTCAGCTTGACACAGAGTCAGGCTATGTTGTTTTTTTTATTTTCTGTGAAATGGCTCTGGAGTTAGCCCACAATGTTACAGTAGTGTTCAAAATGGATGTTTGAGTAGGGATTTCCACAGCATAAAATGATTCTATCAAAGCATGTATGGATATGCACTGCATGTGCTTCATAAAAGGAAATGCTTTTCTGTTATTATAATCCCCTCTGCTACTCCTAGCAAATATTCATTTCACTTGCAGGCTGATCCATTTCCATAAAGCTCTTCTGTCCTTAACAATCACRTCATGTGACTGTCAGAGTGCCCTGGTTGTGATGAGGCATGGTTTTCCTGGGCTTTATCCTGTCACAACTGTAGTAAAGCATCAGACATGCAAAAGCAGATGAYGGGAAAAGCAGAAAATCTTGGGTGAAGCTTTCTGGTTTTAGATTTCAGCGATTAGGGAAATTAGGCAGTGTATTAGAATGGCATATTTCTGCAGTGGACGAATGCTTTTTTGTGCTCTAAGACCCTGGGAGGAGTGGAGCGTTCAACAACATAAACTATTTCATCAAAGCTAGTTTGCAAGAGGGATTGATTTGTTTTCAGATGCATTTTATAATCAAGCTGAATCCGAATTATTCTTCCTCTTGAGAGCTCCATGGATGCCTTGAGCTGTGTGCAGTACAACACACTTAGTTCACASAACTCCTTTATGATCATTTGTACAAAGTAATTGTCTTTGTGACCAAGCTGAGAGCGGTGAGACATTTGGTATGAGCTTTATCTCAGCGTGCTCACAGAGTGTGCTGGAAACCACAGGATTCCTCGATGCATTCAATAAATACCACGTCATCCATCTATCAGCTGAATTACGGTGCCCTGCACAAGCTGAAGCAGTCAGCTGACCTGTTTATCTTCTCCCCCCCACCCACCAGCTCTATTCAGTGCAAGCAGAGTTATAGGAGGGAAAAAAAAAAAAAAAGCCATTAATAGAAGAGAGGCAGAAGATGATGAATTAAGGGAGCCTCCATTAATTTTTCATTTTGACAGATTATCATCTGTCAAAAGGCAGAGGAGATGTTCCTTGTACACAGAGCTGGGGAGCTCGCTCTTTGTAACACAGACTTATGTTTTTCGCATGAATTAGGTAGTGGGCACCAAAAGGATGAAAAATTCATGGCAATCTATAATTTACATGCTAGAAGATAAATAATGAACTAAATCCTGTCATTAAATTGGTCTTTCGTTTTTTCTTAATCCCCAGGGTGATGAATCTGATTCCGCAACAACATTTAGTATAAATTGATTTTTTTTTTTTTTTTTAGGTGGGGGGCAAAGCTGTTTAAAATACTTTGTTATAAATAGCTTGAGCAGCACAGTACATTGCCTTAGGCTGAATGATATGCCAGCCTATTAATGTAATAGTACATTAAGATTGACGTTAATTAATGTCAATATTAACATCACCTTTCTAAACCACACTGAGCTACAAAAAAAAGTCATAAATATTGTAGAGTTTGGTTTAATTAACTTTGAGTTTTGTTAAAAAAAAGAAAAAGAGCCTGACATATTGGAAAACTTCCTTTATTCAAATGGTATTAAAATGGATAAATGGTGTTAGAATAAATGGGGGCTTTCCACATCACTTAATGTATGTCAAGAGACATGACCTCATTTCAAACAAGTGTGTTTTTTTCAGATAAGACATTAGGGTAAGTGAAGTTTCACTGTGTATAATAAATAATAAAATTACAAGCCTCGAAAGAAAATCCAAACAATTTGAATTGTGTTGCAGGCTGGTTACTGAGGATGTGTTCAACTCCCTTTGTATGCTCCTTTTAGAAGGCAGAGGAAAAATCAACATCTCCTGCTATGTGGATCTTAAAAATTAGTTTTCTCTTTTTTTTTTTTTTAACTNTTTTTTTTTTAACTCTTTCTTCCTTTTTTTTTCTGGAATGTCACACAAATACCTCTTTAGAAAAATTGTGTTTATATGTGTAGGTGCATATGTGTACACATGTATGGAGACTAAGTGCTATGAAGCTCAATTGCTTTCTGTGGTYTTGTGTGACCTGATGTTCCCAAAGCCAGGCAGAACTCTCCCCAGGAACTGGGCTGTTTCTCTGGAGCAATTTCCCTTGCAAATAACAAGGGCCTTGATCACCACAACCCAAATGCTCAGAGTGGTTTAACCACCASTGCRGGCTGGATCCCTGCTGAACTCMCTGGGACTGCCAGCAGCTGCAGGGMTTCACTTGGGTCTGTGTCCCCCTCTCTGCAACACTGAGAAATAGTGAAACTCTCATCCCTCTGAGCTGCACTTTGAGGGAGAACAGCCCTACTGGATGATGGCAGTTCCATGCAGTTCCAGTTTCAGATGGTCCCCTTGTCCCTGTGAWAACTGAGGCACTGATCTTCAAGAGCACCACACACAAGGCTACATTATCCCATTCAAAAGTCCCAAGTGGGGCAAATCCTGGTTATAGCTGGGTTGGCAGCCATGATGTCCCCAGTCTGTCACCCTGTGATCATCCCTTGGGACTGTCACATGCTCTGAGATGCAGCTGAGCTCTGCAGGAAGCTAATGTACCATGGTGCTTTTTAGCTCCTGTCTGCTGACGTTCTCTTGGCTTCTGGCTGGCAGGAAGTGCCTCGTAATGAGTTGCCATAAAGAAAGCCAAGCTAATGACAGACTGATTTAATGCAAGTTCATACCATTAATTTCTAGGGATTGGTARATTGAATGAGGTTCCTGAAGAGTATTACAAAAATGTTGCAGTTAATTCTAGCCATTATCTGGAGTAATGAGCAGTGGCTGCTGAGCATGGCCCCTTTCCCATCAAGCGGGGTTTGGGATGCTCTGCCTGGGACCGGGAGGATTTCTCTGTGCAGCTCAACACCACCCCAGCTCCTACCACCTGCCTGGTGTCCCTGAGGTGGGGATGTTGTGCCACACCAGCCCTTTTTAGCCATGTTGAGGTGGCAGCGGTTCTAGATGTCCCAGGTGTTGAGCGGAGGCTCTGTGRGGAATGTCTGGCTGCCAGGGAGATGGGAGCTGCCAAAACAGCTGTTCCCTTTTTCTTTCAAGGACAGCAGAGATAAACTAGTACAAATCATCCTATGGACATTTCACTTCTGGGTGTTTATATAGTCCCAGAATTGAAAATTCCAATTCTTTTACATGCTTAGTCTTACAGAAAACTGGAACAAGAAATAAAATTGTCAAAAGCACTTAATCTTCAGAAGGGTCTGAACCTGGCAGTGGATCTTAGGCTTCTAAATTATTCTTGTAGCGCTTTCAGTAACTGGTTAGAAAACTACTCAGAACATTAAATTTTGGGTTTGTTAATAACATTTTTTTCCATTGTCGTGTAATGATCAGTCAAGGTACTTTGTGTGTCAGCCTGATGCTTCCTGACCAGGTATATGCTATTTTTTGGGGGGATTTTTAGAGAGAAGATATTTTCTTTTGTACGTTCCTACAGTCACCAAATAGAGCAGGTGTTAAACACTGCATTTCCCCTGCATCCAGCTCCAAACATTTTCCCAAGCACCACATTGCTCTCCAAGAATTTGGGGAGTTTGGGAGATGCTGTGCTGGGGCTCCCCACCTGTCCACTGCCAGCAGTGGAGCTGTTGCCAGAGGCCTTTGGGGCTGTGGAGAGAAGGTTCCAGCAAGTGCCCCCTCCAGCCCAGCCCAGCTGATGTCACAGTAGGACCTTTGAAGCCCCATTTTTGGTATGGTGAGCCCATCTCAACCCCATGGCTTCCCACAGTCCAAAACCCTCTGGAAAGCTGGGTCAGAGGGGATGTTTTGCCAGTTTACTGCTGCTGAGGATCTAACCAAGTTGTGATGTGCTGCAGCAGGTTCTGCCTCTGATTAGCAATGCCAGTCATGGCACCACGGCGGAACGAGACAGGTAGAACTTCTCACCGAACAAGATGTTCTTTAGCTTCTGCTGTCTGTACTGCTGGGACAAAAAGAGTCTGAATTTCATCCTGAGTGTATCAGCAGGTATTTTTTTCAGCCATTGACGTGCTCCTGGCCAGGAGGAGGCCATGTGAGATATTTTTAACACATCTGGGCTTTATAGCTTATTTTCTGTAAGAAATGTGTGGGAAATATTGGTGGGCTTTCAGTGAGGATTATGCTTTTGTAGCTGTCCAAATTATCTTGGCCTATTTAAACACATTTAATGCTATTTTAGGCTTGTTGGTATTCACATTGCTCACTGCTTTAAATGTAGCCTTGGGGGCCCTGCGGGCTGGAGCTAGAAATGAGGTTCTCCCTGTGGAAGCCCTGTGGAGTCATATGGTAGATAATGGGATTGATCCAATTTCCATTGAAGTCTGTGGTGGCGGGATTGAGTCCAGAAGTTGATTAAAATTTTGTGCTTGCTCATGAGACTTGCTATGCAATCAATAAGTAGAATGACATGAAATATCAGAAGAAAATTTATGCTACACTTTTTCCGCGAAAAAAAAAGAAAAAGTGTACTTTTTTTCAGGACAGCCTTACTGTCCTGTGGATATTCATTGCTTTGGAACCTGTATAAACACTGCATTTAAAACTTATTGATTGATAGATATTTTCTCCTGGCTCTCTTTAGAGTCAAATCTATTTGTCACATGGGGCCTATATTTAGATTTCACAGGGTAATGGGCAGTTGATGTGGAAGACAGAATCTAGAGCCTTCTCCTTGAATCTGAAAGCAGTGCTGCAGTTCAGACCTTTAAAGCCTCAGAAATGTGTCAAACTAATGTTTCTTTTCTACTGGCCCCTCTTGTTGCCTGTTCTTTTCCCAGTGGTGAACACAGAGAGTTTTAAACATTGTCCTACTATAAATGTACTTTGGGTATATCTTATTTTCTATAAATACACATTGAATATTAATGCCTGTGAAGATTAATCATTTTTCCATTTGATCTTCCTTCTATTGCATTGACTTTTCTCCATTAATTTTATTAAGAGCCTTGAAAAATTGAGTATTTTAGATACTGGCTTCTTTAATTTTTATTTATAGGGTTTTGGGGGTTTTAATCCTGCATAGGAAACCCTTACAATTGTAGCAAAAGAATTTTTATTGGATTCCTCGGGGTTTTGGTAATCTTCATTACTTTTCAAAGTTAGGGAAAACCAAAGTCAACTTGAGTAAGGCAGCATTAGTTCTAACCATGTCTTGGCTAACTATAGGAAAAGGAAGAAAAGAACTTATTCTAATGCTCATTGTGCCTAATTTCTTATAGTGAAGGTAAGTTTGAAGTACTTAATTTACTTGCTAAGCAAATTCATTGCTTGTTTGAAAAGGTTTTCCAGAATCCAGAATCCAGAAAAGGTTAAAAAGAATACTCCAGATGGAAATTTCCTTTGTTTTTTTCTTTTTGGTTTTTTTTTGTTTTGTTTTGTTTTTTTTAACTGGGAAGGCATGCTTTCTAAATGGTAGTGTATGATCAAATACACTGGGTAGTGTTTTGACAAACATTTTTGCACATTTCTGTATGACATATAATTTCCYTTTTATTGTTCCTCAGATCAAGCCATGTAACATGTATGCATTCTTAGAAAAAAGAATTGTAAGATTTAGTAAAAATGGAGAAGTGGAGAATCCATTTCTAGTTTGACTCAATTAGCTGGGAGACTTGTCTATAAGAAACAGAATTGAGATATATGATGGTAAGGCTTGAGGGTTTTTTTCCATACAACATGGATAGGTCATAATTTTCTCATCTTGRAAAGAATGGATTTGGATATAATTTCGAATATTGAGGAAATTCACTCCTTTATAGCACCAGTGAATAATGTTTTCAACAGTTTATTCTGGGTTTACATCTAATATATCCTCTGTTGGATTTGATGGGGATCTTTGATGGGATGCAGTTAAGCCAAACTGATTGCTTCTGGAAATTTCAACCTTGTAAATTCTTAGGAAATATTTAAATAAATCAGACMAAAGTCTTACCCTGTGCCTTTCAAAGAAAACCACTACATGTAGGGAACAGATTTCAGCTCTCCATACATTGTCATTGTTTGTAACAAGAGAGGGTCTTGGCACCAAGCCACAAATCAGTTTTCCTCTGTGCTGCTGCAGTGCAAACACAGGAGAAAAAAAAGAGAAAATAAAGAAAACTCTGTTTGCAGAAAGGGCTGCTATTTGTAACAAGACCTGATATAAAGGAAAATAACACACAGAGAAAATTTCAAGATGAAAACAAGACCTGATGTTAATTAAATGAGTGACAATGAACATAATCAACTTATTGTTACTGTACTGACAGGACAGACATTTTGCACTGCGGGAGCAGCAAGAGAAGATAATGTTGAGTACAACGGAGTGATGGACGTCCACACTGCCTCTTACAAAGGAAAGAACAAAGTTGGCCAAGATCAAACCGATCGTGTTTCCATTTTAATGTTGTAATACCTGTCACTGCCAGTCGTAAATGACTGCTGCTTCAAAGATATCCAGCCTTGCTGCGAGTACCAGGATGAATATTCATATTGCTTAGCACACAGGGAAAAAAATTATTGAAGAACTTTGGAAAGACAATGTGAAGCTGATGAAAAATGCACCYGTAATCAGCACAAGTTTTAGAACTCTTAGGCAGAATTGTGTGAGGCAAGGGAGTTGTTTATCATTTGGAAGTAAAACGGCACAAAACCTTTGGGGTTTGCTTGATGGATACTATACAGGACACTTGGAGGCTTTTGGGACACTCCATTAACTTTGCATTCTAAAATTTCCTTGGGAGCATATTTTCTCCTGATCAAAAACTAATTTTAATCTATTGAAGGACAACAAATATGACCAGCATGGCCATTTGGAAAAAAAACTCATGGAAAAAATGCATTAAAATGAAATGTGGTCATGACAGATGACTAAGCATTTCATTTGCTGAAAACCGGAAAAATTTAAGCTACTGCAAAACAGAACAATGAAATCTGTCTCACAGGAAATGAGAGCTTTGTGAAGCTTTATGGGAATGAGACATCTCTCTCTGGTTTTGTTGCAATGCAGTGAGGATAGCTGGAGATTTTTTTTTAAGGTCTGTGTAGTGCACATCTGTTAACACTGCTGACATCTGAGCCCAAGACCATGTCCATGTAATCACAAGTTCAGTACACTGTTAACAGAGGGCATCTGCCTAGAGCCAGAAGCCAGAATTCTACTTTGATTTATCAATTCTAATTCTTTATGGCCCAAAATGTTGTTTTATTCAAAATCCTTATTATAAAAATGAATATCTGGGGGAACAAGATTTCTTAGCTGCTTACAGTGCTTTGTTTTTTCTTCCCTGATTTAAATCCATATGTTTAGGATCCAGTCCTGTTCCCATACCATAAACCCCTGCATTCTGCAAKCTCTGTCTGTCACAAAAAATGTAGCAATAAGGCTCACTTTGAGTTGTTTATAGCATCTCTTAGTCTTGGGACTCATCTTTGCCTGACGGATCCTCCTCTGCCTGTTAGAGCATCTACAGACTTCTCTGCTAAAGGGTTGTGACTTCCCTGGGATTATTTGTAGTATAGGGAATGGAAACTGCAAAGAAATATCTTTTAAAAGAAACCACTATTGTTGAGCTGATTTGTTCCTGAGTAGTCCTTTTAACTGGGAAAATCCATMTGGGAGATGGTTCATGCTGCTTGGGCATGACATCCTCACCTTCTTGATTTTTAAGAACTGCATTTGTTTCATGGAAAGACCAGGGAAACCCAAAAGATAAAATCTGCTCCACAGAAGTACTTTTGACTTTTGTTTATCTGGGATRTAATGTGTTAAATTCTGTTTATCTTGTGCTAAAAACCCCACATCCTTATCCATGCAAGAACTGTCAAAATATACTATATTAAAAGAAAATTTTGAGGGTGGATAGGAATTCCACATGAAATTCTGTTTTAAAATATTTTTAAGCACACWGAAATAATTATCTTGCCGAGGAGAAAGAGTCTCAAAATTATTCCACAATTAGCATATTCAGCCTTGCATATAAATGATTTACTTAAGTGTCAACCTGCAGACTAATATAGATATATTTCAGTCAAGAAGAAGGGCAAGGAATCTTTATCACAGTGCTATGAATCTGGACCCTAAAAGAGTTTGGAAAAACAGACAGCAATTAATTTTGGCCTTCAAGGATTATCAGAAGGCTTCACATAAATTAAGAAGAATGCTGTGGAAGTTAAGAAGGTAGGCAACCTCACTGCTGGAATACCAATGACTGTCCTTGTTTGTTATAAAATAAAAGGCTCAGTTATAAGAGGAGAACAATGAATTTCTATAAGCATATGAAGCCAAGCATTTGCCATTACTCTTAATTTGCTCATAATAGAAGCAGACAACATCTTCCTTTGTCTTTTGAAAAGAAATASTTTAATATGGAGAATAACTTTTTTGTTGGTCAATAGAAAAAACACGCTGCTGTGGTATAAAAAAACCACCAGCACAGCATAGAATTTTTCAGGCATTTAATAATTCAAATGGAAAAAAAAATTAAATATACGGCTTTAAATAACACTGAGTGCATTTTTTTCAGGTACATTCCAGAAAAACACCACTGAAATATTTTTCATTACAATTGAACAGAGAGATCTGGGGCATCTGAGCATACTGAGATCATACCCTGGTTTTGAGTACTTGCACTGTTTTATTGATTCTCTTGGTGTCCATGGCTTCACACAAGAGAGACTTGACTCCRAGATGAACCTTAGGGCAGTGCTGATAAAATTTCTTGCCCAATTCATGTGCAAGTGACCGTAGTTGAGGCAAGTATGGATCCAGTCTTGTAGGTTCTGTATTTCTGTTTTGTCTTGATCAGACTTCCTTCAAATAGCACATTACTGCACGGGCATTACTGCACAGACAGAAAAATGAAAGAACGGGATAAAGACCAATCAGACACCCTCTGGATGTCAATTATCTGGTTTTATGTGAACTCTTAAGAGCCATTGAATTATCATCCAGATTTGGTCTTAAAATTAGTATTACCGATAACACCTTTACATTGTGGAGTTGAGCTATCAGTGTAAAGAACTATTTTTGGTTTGGATTATTTATTTAAGTCTGAAGCTTATATTCTCACAACTCTACATTCCCCTTGGGGTATTGTTATTTTTGCTAAATCAAGAAGAAACAACATTTCCAACAAGAACATTTCATGACAATAAAGTTCTTTCTTTATGGTGAATTAAACTGCTAAGTGTTCATTTTATGTTCTGATCTCAACATTACAGAACAGCACAATTCCAGAAGTTAAGGAGCYGAGCTGTGTAGGTTTTGTACATCACGCTGCTACTAAAACTAATAAATTACCCAAATAATTTTCCAGAGGAGCAATGACCACCCAATTCAGCCTCCTGTTACCAACACAGAGCCCTGCTGATTTCAGTGGTGTGAGCAAGGAGGGAATTTGATGCTCCATTCCAGCCCTGGCGCTAAAAACAGCGCCCTGAGGAGATGCAGTGGGAGAGGGGTAGGGGTGAAAAAGGAGTCAGATTTTGCTGGCATCGCTCTTGGAGTCAGATTCACTCCTCCTACAACTGCAAATGCTGTCAGAAAACTTGATGTTCTTCTCTAGKGTGTAAGTTCTCAGTCAAATGTACCCMACTGAAGCCTTGAGAACAGGCTGTRGGAGGGCAGGCTGGAAGTCCAGCAATAGTCGAGCTCAGTCCCAGAGGAAAAATCAGAAATAAGGCAAACACTTCCTGGGATATTCTCCTGCTTAATTCTGACTCAATGATTCCCTTTGTTTTTACAATTTGTTTTGACTTCTCTAGCTGATATTTGAACTCATACATATAATCACTATCCAAGAATATTTAGGTGTTCTGGGGAGTAGTAACTCCTTTTGCCTCTCTAAAATTTTCCTGTTTGTTACTGCTGTCCCTCCCTCTTGCAGCAGAATACAGATGGAGCAGCTGTTGGCTTCCTTTGTTAGCTCTTTCTCTGTGCTAGTTATGATTTTATAGACTTCTGTCATATCCCTTCATTCACCTCTTCTGCAGGAACGTYGCAGTCAGCCTGTGTGACAGTTCTTTGTGTGGAAGCTGTACTTTTGAAAACATTTGGCACATTCTCTGTCTGTTTTTGCCGAATTCTTTTCGGGATGTGACTGCAAACGAGGCTGCCACTTTCATCAAACCAGCTTCTCACAATTTAAGGTCTCTYAGTGATGAACAGTTCAGAACCTATTTCTGTGCATGCAAAACTGAGCAGTTTTTCCTATATGCATTATGTCACATGTATCACTACAGAAACTGATTTGCCTTTTAGTATCACAGGAGCCTCCTGCATCTCTTCACAGCTGGCTTTCAACCTCACTGGAAAAAACAGTTCTACCTTGAAAAACTTGRTATCCTGAGAACATGTTGTCAGCTCAGTGTTGGTGCCCTTTGTGAGCTCTGTTTTGGGCAGGTTGGTTGGGTACCTGGGGAATCCCTTGGTGATGTGCTGTGCTCTGAAAGCTGCCCTGCTTTTGGCCCCTGTCTTTCAACCWCCCCTTTATCTGTGAGGGAACATTCCCTTGTGTCCCGTCACAGCAGAGCTCCTTTAAAAGCCTTTGRTGAGGGACCTTGTCAGATACCCTTTGGAAATACAAATAGACTGTATCTGCTCAGACTCTTACACTCATGCTTGTTGTTTTCTTCRAAGTGCTCTTAGCAAGGAGGTTTGAGCAGCAGTGGCTTTGAGGGTCATRGCAAAAGCTGTGTTGACTTCTATACAAAACAGTCATACTCATTCATTTATCCAGTAATTCTATTCTTTATTATAGTTCTGTTATAATTTATGCTCATTTGTCCAGGAGCATGTTTTCTGTTTGGGYTTGGGATTTTGTTATTTTGGGGTTKATTTTTTTTCTTTTTMCTTCAGTTTTACTCACCAAATTTGGATTTGGCATCTGTCTCAGACTRCCCTGGGTAGCTTTCAAATGAAACAGTGTAGGCAGTGAGAATAAAYTCTCAGTAATGTGCCCTGAAATAGAGAGACAAAAAGGAGCCATACCTGGGGAGACATGGCAGTGTTTGTGATGTACCAAGAGGATTAGAGCATTTTACAGCACACAGGTGCCCTCCTGCTGTGTCTGCCCCGGGGATCTCTGGCTGTGTAGCTGCACAATGTCTTTTTTAAAGAGCTCCATGTTTTCTTGCTTTGTTGTACGTGCATCTAACATAAATCTATGTGGGTCTAAACCATGTCCATAGATATTAGGATTGCATAGGAATAGGTGAGACTGTAAGATAAAGCAGGGAAAGAATCTGTGCCAGCAATTAACACTGTGAGCAGTAAGGTGGGGGGAATCAGAGTGGGTTTTGAGGAGGAAGGTCTTGGATAAGGTAATTCTGCAACTGCACAATTGGAAAATAAAGATAGGTTTGCAAAGAAGTTTTAGTTTTATAGAAATTATAGCATATTTTTGTCTTTACAGAAGACAGTTTCAAAAGYAATTTAATATGACCAATTAAAATTTAGATGTGGAAATTAGGTTATAGGCATTTAAAGAGTAGMGAGACCCAATAAGGAGTGGGTGATACAGAGTGCATCCTTGAGTCTTCCTTACCTGCCTATTAAACCACTGAAATTATKAAATTACACCTGAAGTGTCTGAAAAACTATTTGAAATTTATGGTTACTGTAATCCGTAAGAATGACCTGAATGCACCATTTCCAGTGGCAGCTCTGTGCTCCCCGCTGGAATCCCCACTCCATCAGCCAGCAGGGAGCTTTGGTGTTTCAGACCACCTCCAGGTGATTTATTTCTGCCAAATACAAACTTGTTTCCCTAAATTAATTTTCTCCTTCTCAAGCCTCCCAACATGAATTTCTCCAGGGGTTCTGTGGACCTTTCAGTCCAAACCACTGCAGCCAGTTGGCAGTGAGCAGATTTAGCTCCTGTTTTGTTTTCCAGCTAAAAAATACTTTTTCTTTTTTTTTTTTNTTTTTTTTTTTTTTTAGCTGGCAGATCTTCTTGTGCTGCATAAACATCCAAGAATAAAGCATACCTTTTTTAATTCTAGAAGTACAAATTACAATGATGGTTTGCATGTTTAACATGAAATTCCCACTCTTTGCCTCACAGCTCCAATTCCATGTGCACAAGCATGTTGCTGTTTTTTTCCATGGCTTTTGATAGGACTGTGGAGGTTTGTTTTCTTTTTTTCTATTTCCTAGGAAGGGATGTAATTTGGATTGGTGCTTTGTCTTTCTCCCGTGCCTTTTCTGAGTGTGTTTGGGATCAATGTTTGTAAGCTCGTGCTTACTCTCKGTCTGACTCGGAGAGAAACAAATTCCTGCACTCCCATCAAAGCTGAGTGCCTGTAAATCAGTACAGAGRTGCCTGGCAGCAGCAATAAGTGCTGGAATGCAAAGGTTACTCCTCCTGACTACTAATGCATCAGGCCATCCCCAGCACAGCTCCTCTCGGTGGGATTTGTGCATCGGTGACAGGCACTGGATCCTGCTGTTTGCATCCTGACAGCGAGGCAGAGCCGCTCCCAAAGTGCATCCACAGCCTCCAGATCCTCCCAGAGCAGATGGGAAACTCAGGCAGAGGCTAAAACATGTATTGRTAATACAGGGGAGCTGAAATTTGTGGGAAATTTTGCATCCACAGATGCAAAGATTGCCATTAGGACATTGAAAACAGGAAATACGTGCAGATTGCTAGATAGTGTCTCTGCTATTTCTGTGACCTTAGGAGAATTTTAAAGCAGATACACATGATTTATATAAACCTTGAGGGATATCTGGCTGTTTATTGGTTACAGCAAGCTGGGTTTATTTCTTGTRTATTCTGCAGTGACACAGGATAACAGCARTGAATAACATCCATTAGATCTGCTRTGGGAGGGGRCTGTGGTCTCCAGGGAATGCACAGGCACAAGTTTCTGCTGAAACACTTGAGCAGATGACTGAACCCTCCAGGTTTAGGCATTACCCGTGGCTCCAGGCAGCGTGGCTCAGCGTCTGAGATCCCAGCAGGAATGAGTTCATTGGGATCAGCTGTGTGTGCAAATGGGTTGCTAAAGCAGTCATAGAACCTTGAACCCTTGAAGTCCATGAAAATTTTCTTGGTATTAAAATGAAGCAAATAAGAGACTGCAAACTTTGGATGCTTCTAAGTGAAAAATGTATTATGCATGATGTAGTTTTCACATCCCTAATTCATAGATTGTAATTGTCGTGTTGTTTCATTGGGGTTTTTTTCCCACAAAGTGTGTAATAGGATTCTCATTTATAACCAGAACAAATGATCTGAGCAGATCTAGAAATTCAGAAGGTGTTTTCAGTCTTTTACCCTCTCTTCCTTTCATCATACTCCCATGACTATAAGGCCTAATAGTTATTTTTTATTCAGTGTTTGCTCCTAATTTTGAAGCCTTTGGTGAGCTTTAATGAAATTAGCTGTGTGAGACAGGTAAACATATGCAATTTCCCCCTTGCACACAGYCTAGAAGTCGGATTTGAAAGGTGTCAGAAGAGCTGCTATCAGTGGCACTCAGGCTCTGTTGTCATGACCCTCAGCTCTGGTGTCACACCTCAGCCCACTTTGGGAGTGGATCTGTAGTGWAAGTCTGGTGAAAGTCTGGGTTTGGGGGCTGGGATTTCATTTTAGTGCTGGTCACCTTTGCATGTTCGCTCCTCTGGTTTCATTTAACATCACGCACATCATTAGTCTGACCAGGCTGAAATTAGGTTTGGTTTGTTTTCTTTTTCCTTTTCATTAATTTTTATGACAGTGGCATTCRTGCATTCTCCCCTAGGGGGAAAGGGAGAATAAAAATTTGATGAAACTATGGAGAGCCCATGTATGCTTTAAATGAGAAAATATTGTATTCATATCTGAAAAAGAAAATACCTTCAGTTAAAGGAATATCATTGTCTAAGAATAATTAACTTACATTGATGTTCACAGAGCTTTATGTGTCTAACAGGCTTATGTTAGACCTGTGTTAGTTATTATATTTATACACATAAATCTGTATATATTTACAGGCMTATGCAGATATAAAAAATAGGAAGCCATAGCATTTGTATGTGTACATCCATTGCACAGATTTTATGCATAGCATAAATAATGTAATGCACACACAGAGATTTGGGCTGTAATCCTTCTTATCTGTAGAGTCATAGAACACAAAGGGAAATTAGCAGATTTATCAAAATAAAACATAACAAGATTGCAGGAAATTCCACCAGGAAATTCCTTTTGGCAAGAGAAGCCRGAGGATTTCTCCAGTTCTTGGGCAGGTACTGCAGCTCACACTGAGCTCATTGGGGCACAATTACATTGCTGGCTCTCAAATTTAAACTCAACCACAGGTGGAGAGTTCAGCTGTAGCATCAACAAGCACGGATCAGAGCATTTCTGAATGTGAGTTCTTCCAGGAGAATTTATATTCTTGGTCTTTCCAGGAGCTGGAGTTTTTGCAGGGGCTGTTATTGCCTCTGCATTTGGGTTTTGTGCTTATTGCACCCCTTCAAAGCACAAATTGTGCTGTAGGACAGATACATTGGTGTGCTAGGCTGAAGAGTCTTCTGAAGCTGAAATCCTCTAAGCAAGAAGGGGAAATTGAGGGAGCTTCTCAGGTTTTTTTGAGTTATATTAGGTTCCTTTCCAGTAAAAACTAAAGTTAGAAGCTTACTTCTAAAGTTAACATTTTTGTCTCTGSTTAATCTGCTCTCTCATCTTCCCTTCCTTAACATGATTGATTGCAGCGTTCTGAAAACAGCAACAGAGCTCTTTGGCAGCTTGAGATTTGAATTGTGCTGTAGTGGCAGGAACAGTTGGCAAGGGTTTCTGAAAGGTTAATCCACTGAGGATTTATGGGTTTGTGTTACAGAGAGTGCAAACATTATTTGTGTTGTCATGCTATAAAACTATAATCTGACATTGATGGTTATTTTGATTTTGCTTATATTTSAATGAATGGGAATTACATAATAACAATTTTCCTATGCAGATCTTGAAGTGCCTTAGAAAAGGCAGTGAAAGTCTCTCTGCCAGGGGAAGGAGAGAGGAGGTTCTCAAGGTCAAACAGTGAGCAGAGGATGGAAACAGTGGGCCAGTTTTTGGCATCCATTGTGCTGTTCTCTGATGTACACTTCTGCTTTCTCTACCCCCTGTCCCAAGCCCCTTCATATTATTTTACCTGTCCAGAACCAGGGAAAGACAGTTCCAAAATGTTTTATTTCTTCGATCTATGCATATTTATTAGCATGGGTGTTCATTCAGTCATCTCATTCCTGAAAGGCCTGGCATATATTTAAATCCCACAGCTTCTCTTGCAGATCTCAAGCTTCAGGGAAGTGAGAGTCAGTGTCAGGAGTATTTTCAGCTTTTGCTGTGATACTAAAAAAAAACCACCTTAATAGAAGGGATTGTTTTACTCATTATTATCACTTAAATCCTTTGCAGTGGTGCCAGGAGCATGAGTCAGCACAAGATTGGACATTTAGATAAATATCAAGAATGTATGGAGTAAACATAACTTCAGGGGAATTTAAATGTCCTGGATGCTCTTGACAGTGACTGCTGACCAGTGACCCAGGAAGCAGCTAATCTTATATCACAATCATTACTGAGTAAAGGAGTTGGGTGTTCTGTCTGCAGTGTGTCAGACAGAGAAAGAGTTCCAAAAATAAGTGAGAGGTCAGAGAGGACAAATGAAAAAGAGAGAGTTTGGGCAGAAAATAATTGTCTTTAATAATAAAGAAGTTCCCTTCATATTTTGGTCTGAAGTTTGGGCTGGTTCTTATTTTGTTTGAACTAGTTTGCTTCTCTCTAATTAAGAGCATTACTTGTCTGTAAGTCCAGTGGGAGTGTTTTTGCAATCTGTGCTCAGAATTTAAGTTGAACAGTTTACCTCTGGGAAGAAGGAGGGCAAACACAAAACTCAACAAACCTGTTATGCAGATAATAAGGAAAACATGCAAGAAAAAAGAATTAAAATTTGGTGGTTTAATATCAGTAAGAAGGTTCTGGTCRTTTTGTAGAAAAGCAAATAAGTTCAGCTTCTGACCATAGAGCTGCCTGTGAGGGAGCAGTTCACATCTCTGCAGAGTAATGGTGAGGAATTCATCCGAGCTCATTCAGATTTCACTGCAGTTCCCCTCCTGAAAAGCAAATATCTGTGAGCAGACATCACCTTGGAGTGACTGACTTCCTTCAGTCTTCCCTGCAAGGCTGTGAGGCCACATTGCATTCAACAGCATCATTTTGTTGCTGCCTACATTTCTTCCTAACTCAAACTCTCTCAGAACAGTGATCTTCAACTTAGACACTGGAGTACTAATGTTAGTGTGTCAGAGTTTAGTTTGTGTGATCCAGCTATGAATTGCATTCCTGTTCCAGATGTTTCACCTCTATAAGGCTAAACACTATAATCTTCTGTATTCAGCTGGGAAATGTTGGATACTTGCTTTGCCTTTGACATAATGTGCTCTTTCCTGGCAAAGCCAGGCATTTTAGATCTCATCTGTTCATCACAGACTATCACTTGARAATCAGGCAAAGCACACATTGATTTCTTCGCCCATACTCCAGAAACAAAGTCATTATTGTCTTGTTAAAAGTGGGCATGAAAAGGAACTGTGACAACAGTGAAAGGAAGAATTGTTCCATCATTAACCCTGTTAAAGAAAATAGAAGGGAATTGTGCTGGAAAGCAGTGGGGGTGCTRAGAAGGAGTTGGGCGAGAAGTCCATTTCCTTCTTGGCTCTGAGAAAGGAGTTAAAATAACAATATTTGGAGAGCAGTCACTATTAGCACTTGGATATTTGACGGTTACCACAGAAATTCCATATCCTAAGCATATGGAACAATTGCAGCCTACTGGGTTGATATGTTGGCAAACATTGACTTCCTAATGGCAACTGCTGTGCAAGTGACAAAAATGCCTCTGTGCCTTCTGGTGTGAGGAAACTGTTTAAGCAACAGACTCTTGGCATGGTTCAGTGTGCTGCAGGAGCCACTCCTGCACTCGGCAGCTATGAGAAATATCTGGAATATCTGCCACTAGGGTGGAACTCGTGGTGTCCTCAGCATAGAGCAACATGAGCTTAGCCATGGCAGAGGTGTGGACTCCATCTAGAACAAGCTCAGTCAGCAGAACCCCACACCCAGCACGGCACCCATCGAGTGGGACTGATTTGCACCAGCCAGAGTGGGGTCAATTTGCCTGGCAGTGTTGAAACCATCAGCCACTCCTTTCTTTCTGAGACTCATCTGTTCCTCAGATCTCTTAAGCCTTGTCTTATCTTTCTGTCCAACTTGTCTCAGGACTTCAGATTTCATGGCCATGGTGTTTTCTGTAGGTWTATCTTCACCCTGGCCTCTAAGGGAGAGAAATGAGAAGTGATATTTTCATTTTTCAGGTGGAGAATAGAAGCATGAAAAAAGACCTAACAGTCTCGTCAGAGCTCATGCAGGGAAATCATGGCAAAGTAGGTCCAAGTTTCATAAGCTTTTAGCTGTTCCAGGATTCTAGTTTGCTTTGTGTTTCCTTTCACCTTCCTCTTCTTGCTTCCTCTACACTCAGCTAATGTTCCAAAACATATTTTCTCTGTTCCATGCGCCAATATCAAACTAAAAGATATTGTGGATTGAAAAAAGTCACTCTCCTTTCCCCAGCTAATCTCAGAAACTTGTCTTAAAACTAGATATGGCTTTAAATATTTCATACCTGAAAATCACATGACCTGWATAACACTCAAATAAGAAAGTGCTTTGACCCTTACTTTTTAATTAATTTATATTTAAGAAAAAAAAATAAAAGGAAATAATCTAAATGTGTTAATAGAAAAGAAAGATATCATTTGTAAAGTAATGGTACTCTCAAGTTGAGATAATTAGCTCAAAGGAGTGGTTTCATATCTGTAAACATAAAAGGCCATACCAGTAATCTGAAAATAGGTTTGAATGTTCATAAAGAGTAGCCTGAACTGTSTGGTTTGGTTCTAAGATACACAATGCCCTCTAGTTCTTATTCATGGTAGTATTATCACTTTAGAAGTGAAATTCTAACTACAGCTCTGGCAAAATCTGTGGAGTCCAGCCATATTATTGGATAGCAGTTATTTAAAGGTCATTTATTTTGATTTAGTTGAAATTATTTTGAGAGGCTGGATGCATCAATTATAAATTGGAAGCTACAATAATCCTCCTCTAGATTTAAAACTCAGGTAGGCTGAACTCTTGACCTCATTGTTTCCTGCTTCCATACAGCTCAGAGCCRCTTGCAACTTAAATTGAAATTGCCCTTCTACATAATTAACTTCTGCCTGCAAAAATTTTGCACCTTTGTAGGGAAGTTCAGTAGCAGAGCTTTAATGTCATGTTGTGGTTTAATCTCAGAGAAGCAATTACTGTTGCTTGGTTACTGGTGCCATTGCTAGCTCATTTTTAAACCAAAACCYGAGCTAATAGCACATAGTTTCAGGTTTAAGCCTTAATAGAAGGTACAAGTGAGGGTTAAGTCTGATTTATGTCTTTGAACTTTTTTTATCAGAGTCTGATGTTTTTTTTCTCTTTCTGTGCAGGTACTGGAAATATTTTTCAGTGGGCTGCAATTTTCATATTTTTTTYCTGATTTATTCTTGTAACTTCCAGGGGATTTTTGTCAGTAGGATGAAATGCTGGTAACTTTAGGGGTTCCAGAGCTGACCAGAAGCCTGATAGCTGTGAGTTCAAACGGCATTAAAACTTAAAGTTTATGAAAACCCAAGAAACAAAGTCCAAGAAAGCACAGCAGGTAACCTGTGAGCAGAAGCTGATGGTTTCAGTGTCCTGTCCCAACAATGGGAACTGGCTCTGGTTTGGCAGACAAATTTATTAGATTTCAGAATCTTTTTAATGTGGGTTTTGGTAACAGGGACAGAGAATCTGCTGGCCTTGAATTGGAGCAAGAGAGAATCCCATTGATTTCACTGGAAATCCTGGATGAGCACTATGTGCCAAATATTGTAATAGTGTTAAGAAAACTAATAGGAATTTCTTGGCTTGAAGGWTCACCTTAAAAACTTCATATTTGTTCTTGCATTAGTCAGATGGACATCAAGGTAACCAATGTGTATTTGACTCCAGTGTTATTTTTTGTAGCTACCCTCCCTTTCAAATAGAAACATTCAGAAATCTTGACCTGAGACTCGATCAGGAGATAGACACGGTGAAAAACTTCTACTGCTGGCAAGGAGTGGAATGTGAAATTGAGCTGGACAACCACAGTTATTCCCCTCTCATTAATTCATCCCAAAAACCATATTTCATGGCCAGTAGTTCTCTCTCTGTTGTGGGCTTGTCAGTCTTCCCTCACAGAAGTGAAGAACTTAACTGGGTCTTTCCTCTTGTGCTGGTTGTAAGTCTCCCTAACTTCAGGTAGAAAACTCATGAATGCTGCAGATTTATACCCAAAGTTATTCCAGTGTTCTGAAGCTGTAAATTGTACCTCACTTCAGAACCTCTCCCCTTTCACAGGAGACAATTTTAATACCAGGGCAGTGAAGTGTTTTTCTCATGAGTAAGGATATAATAAGATCATCAGCAAACTAAGGGAAAACACGAGCTCTGAGCATGGTGCATGTGATGAACAAAGCTTGRAAACAGAGCAAATTCAGGCTTATTGCTGAAACTGAAGATGAATGACATCCTTACTCTGCCCTCCTAGAAAGAACTTTAAACTTCAGTTAAAGTTCAAATGCTAA